>NW_025966581.1:0-37865 GCF_021869965.1 Rhincodon typus
TTGTGCCTGATCCAACAGAACCATAGCTTAAGATGAAATTGGTGGACTTTTCTAAGAATTGTCTTTACCCAGTTTGGTCTACATGTGACTCCAAACCTGCACAAATATGATTAATCCTCAACTTTCCTCGGAAATATTTTCAATAGCAACATTAAAGCATAGATTAAAAAAGGAGTCCAGTTTAATGGTATCTTCCAATTTGTCTCAAATGTAAATTTATGTTCTCGGTAAAGACAGCGAAGCAGTGGCAGGGCTTACTGCTAGACTGAATAATAGTCTAATATACTGCTGTGAACATGCTTCCTCCAAGGACATAACGATCTTTATACCAACTAACAGTGTGATTAGCTGCAAACGATGTGCTTTAAGGGGCTCTCATATAGGGTGAGGTTTCGGGAGCTGCATACAGCAGGGGCAGGACTGAGAGGGGTTGCAGAAGTGTGGGTGTCACTGCCAACACTCTAACCAATTACATCCAGTAGGGAGCATTCAAGGGTGGCATTCCTGCCCCCTGTGTCATTTGGGACCTGGGTGGATAATTAATTCCCATGCAAGGACCTCATCAGTTGATATTCACTCTACAGTGGGCAGGAGATTTGCCACATGGGAAGTCTAAAAAGCAAATCACACTGAGTTGGATGGCTGTCACTCCACACCAGGGCATGCCTGCAGAGGTGCAGCAATCTTACCTTGTTATCATCAACATGTTTGCTTATTTCTTCCATTGTGACCACAAGCAAGGTCCCATTGTTCAGGGTCCACCTTGCTGCCTGATCAGCTGCAACAGTCATATTATGTACATCTAAAATGGAACATTTGACACCAGGACTGGAGCGCACTTCAAAGAACTGGGATCCTAGAGGTGCCGGCCTGGGGAAAGAGAAAATATTTTAAGTCCAGATAATTGATCACTCAATTCAAAACAGGATGTAATTGTTTTCAAAATAGGGTTTGAACTGGCAATGATGTCCATCCATTAACTCAGTTCAAGGAATCTTTAACCTCTCGGTAATGAGATTAGTCCGCATTTTACAAATGCGCCAAATCCGCACAAGATGGGCACCATTTTTGATTAGAGACCTAAAGGGTAAATGTTCACTTGCTATGATGCATTAAAAGCAGCATCTTAACTTGTAGAAGTACAATGCTGGACTCAATTCCCAGCCCTGATTGCCTCTGCTCAGAGATTCTTACAGTCAGCAACAACAGGAATTGAAAGACAGCTCTCAGAAGATCACAGCTGATATGAAAAGGCACTATTTGATCGAGGCAGGGTAATAACATTTAAACCATTGACAACTCAAAAACCAGGCATCAGGACCGATGACAAATCTTTATTAAAGGAACTGATTTTCACATAATCTTAAAAGGAGGAAAGAGAGGCAAAGAGATTTGAAGACGGCATTCTGGGCCTTAGCAGTTACATAGTGGTGCATAGAATCTAGGAGATAGTGGTCAGAGTTGGAGGAATGAAGAATCTTTGGAGGATTGTCGGGTTGATTACAGAGATGGAAGGGAGCAAGGCCACTGAAGGATTTCAACATGGAATCACTGAGGCCTTAACTTTCCTGCATGTGGCTCTGTGTTTGAAAGTACTGCACATTTCTGTAAAGATGATGCATGAACATGCTTGTGTGCATCTCCAAGGGCTGTTGCGCTGCTTGTTTCTGATAGCTGCATCTTCACAATGTAAAGGATCATTGCACAGGATGTAGAATGTAAAAATCAAGCCGTAATAGACTATCAGCCAAATGTTTGACAGCCACAGGAGGGTGGTGGGTTCTGTGCGAGTAGGATATAAACAGTAGAGCTTTGAAGTAACTCAAATTTACAACACCAACATACTGTTTGTACTTTTTCAGATGCTGCTTTGGGGTGCTTTCATGAAACATGTAACTAAAGAGCTGCTGAGTACTTCCAGAATTTTGTTTGTCTTTCTTGGGTACAAAGTGAACGATCATGCACTTCTCCATGTTGAACTCCATTCACTACTCACTTAATTTCTGAAATCTCCTGCTAATGTGGTGCAATCTACAAACTTGCATGCACAACTCGCAATTCCTTCATCCAATTCACTGATTCGAATAGTGGCAAGTAGAGGCCAGGAGTACAGATTCCTAGGGAATACCATTTCACACAACCCATGCATCAGACTATATTCCCTTTATCTCTACTCTATATGCCACAACCAATTGCCAACATATGTCAGAACGTTATGCAATTTATGTGTTTCCATTGTAAGACATTCGTGATTTTCTCATCTAGATGGTTTCCAGATATATCTCACTGCTTTTTTGTGGAGGAATGTTGCAACATAATGCTTCACGTAACATTAAGGTCAAGGTACCACTTATGACATCCTTTGGGATGATGCTATGACACTTTTTTTAAAATTTTTGATAGATAATGTATGCATAAGTAAAATAGTACTTACACAGATTACATTGAAAATGTCAACATAACTGAAAATGATGTTGCCAACTTTAAACATTATTTCTGCCTGTTAGGTGTCTTTCTGGTCATGCTGAAGATATTTTTAATTGGATTTCCTATTAAACCTTGAAATACAGAATAGCTGTGTGTGTTGCATGCAGTTGCAAATTCTAAGCCCCAAGTATCACCATGCAGCCAGTTAGCTCCTCTGCACATCTGGAGAGTTAAAGCCTCTTTTATACCAAAGATTTTAAATTTATACAACCCAAATTTTCATGTTGCAATTGCTATAGCATGTAGCTCTTGTCACACAAGTTCAGCCAGGTAGTCCTCATAACATATGAGTTAATATAAGAACATAAGAACTAGGAGCAGGAGTAGGCCATCTGGCCCCTTGAGCCTGCCCCACCATTCAATAAGATCATGGCTGATCTTTTTGAGACTCAGCTCCACTTACCCACCCACTCACCATAACCCTTAATTCCTTTACTGTTCAAAAATTTATCTAGCCTTACCTTAAAAACATTCAGCGAAGTAGCTTCAACCGCTTCACTGGGCAGGGAATTCCACAAATTCACAACCCTTTGGGTGAAGAAGTTCCTCCTGACCTCAGTCCTACATCTCCTTCCCTTTATTTTGAGGCGATGCCCTCTAGTCCTAGTTAAAGTGATCCCAGCAAACTTTAGCAGATCAGAGGTGTAGCATATCCTTCTGCAATCTGCATGCGCCTCTCATCCCATTTATTAAAACTTTTAATTATCATCTTTTTGTTCTTTGGCTGTAGCATTCTTTAGAAAGAGGGTGGATTTTTGACTCACTGGCCCTTCTTTACTTTTTAAAAGAAAGGAGGGACTTCCACATTTCTGAGATGGCATTCCACTCAGGACTCCCTCAAATACAAAGTCGTACTTCCATTTCAACAGTTCTTTCATATTACAGAACTGTCAGAGGAAGGCAAATGACACTCACAATGGGTCTTTGGATCTCTTCCTCAAACAGCAGTCAAAAGGAGAGTCTAAATAATTTTAAGGTGGAGGTCACTAGACCCTCGGTAAGCGAGTGGGTGAATGGTTACCAGGAATAGCCAGGAATGTGGAATATTCAGATCAGCTATGGTCGAAGAGCTGGGTGCCCCACAAATTCACAAGTTCCTTATATACATACTTCATTATTATGCCAATCAGGTGCAAGAAGCTATTTTAAACCATGTTAATTATGGCAATTTATGCATGTGTAGGTGTCTTTTGGGCAAGTACAGTGACCATTTTGGATTGCAAAAAGAGAGAAAGGACTTGCATTTTATCAGTGTTTTGATTTCAGCTTACGTTAATATTTGATGAGTCAGATCTCAGAGTGTCAACCTGGCTTGTTGATCCAAACTATTTTGTTAAACTGTGCAGACCAATTACTACACATATTCGCAAGAGGCCACCAATGCATTTTTAATGCAAAGAATAAAATGTTTATTAAACAAGAAGAAAAACAAAGTATATTATATATCTCAAAAAGAAAGGTTGGAAAGTTTTCATTACAAACATCAGACAAAAGATGGACTGACGTTACCCTTATACCCCCAGCAAGATCCTGACAAACACCCACAACCTCAGTGAAGAGTCACCATGATTTCCCCACTAAGGCTCTTTTTTCAGACGCAGATTGGGACAACTTCACTCGATTTGCTTTGGGCAAATTTTCTCTGCAGTCACAATATGCTTTTTCCCCTTCATCTGGTATCTCTGCCAGGGATACCTGAAAACAAAATTTGCTATAACAAGGTGTAGAGCTGGATGAACACAGCAGGCCAAGCAGCATCAGAGGAGCAGGAAAGCTGACGTTTCGGGTCTGGACCCTAAATTTGCTGTTACTTTTAGCTTCAGAGCAAACTCAAGTTCCCTGAACTCAACTGTCCAGGTTCCATTCTGGAGGGTCTTTTTCTGTGGCTGTATACCTTTATGACTATTAAACTGGACTGCTTGCGTCGCCCAGCCAACTGAACTGAGAGACAGAGAGAAATTAAACACTAAGTAAGAAACTGAGGGAAGCAAGGATACAAAATGTACTCTGCTTGAGCCAGTCAGTGACATTTTCTAACAGCTGAAAAATATCTGTTGTATTATATCTGACAGGCAGCATATATAGAGACATACTCATAAAATCATAGCATGTGACCTGAAGGTAAAAACATTCCATACTCCATCTTACCTCAGATCACTGGAAGCATGACACTTTGTTGGAAACCATTAGCTTAGTATTGTTAACACTTGTGGCTGAGAAATGTAATTTTGTTCGTAATAATTAGTTGTAATAAACATCTTGAATTCTTCAAAACCATGATATCCACAGCCAATTTCTTGTGTTATGGGAGCTAACAAAAGCATTGTCACATCAGGTAAAGCACCGTGGTGGAGACAAATTCACACCAACCCCCAATCAGGAGGGAGCTTAGTTGGCAAGATTGAAGGAGGTTCAGCTGGTAACACATCACAAAGCAAATAGCCAGGAATCAAGGATCTGAGTGGGGTGTTATTTCAGAGCATGCATGTACAATATAATTCCTGTTTTAAAATCATGTACTTACTAGCATCCTTCTCTACTAACAAGTCAGTACCTGCCTTCCATATGGAGAGGCTTGGCCAGAGATTGGGACTTCATCAGATGAAGACCCAGCTGTCAATTGTGTATCAATTAAAATCGGGAATAGAGATAAGGCCAGAAATCAAAGAATGCAGATGCCTTGGAGGAGTATTTTGGGACTTGGAGTTTATAGAAATTAGGAGGGGTGAGGCTACAAAAAGAATTGGAAAACATGAATGAGAATTTTAAAAATTAGATTTTTCAGCACTGGGATTCAATGTAGATCAATTAATACAGGGGTGACTGGTGAACAGAATGTGGTCAAGTTAGGATAGAGATATTGGCATTTTGAATAAGCATCATTTATGAAGGTGTAAAACAGGTAACTGGCCAGGAAAAAAAAATTGGAATAGTCATATCGAAGCATAGATTAATGTTTCAGCAGTGTACATAATGATACAATACTTTTACAAGGTTAGCAACGGACACCTAGTCCCTCTGCTTTCGCAATAATCAGCCTGCACTATGAATCATGTCATTGCAATTCAAACTCATAAGTAGCAGGTCAAAGCCATAAACAAACCAAGTGGGAGAGAAAATGAGACAACAAGTGGGAGTCGATACCCTTGCTCAGGTGCCTTAGAGTTCAGAATTCAGAAGCCCAGTATTTGCAAAATGATGTTCGATCAAACATACGTACAAAGATCAACTAATTTACTAAAAAGAAAAATTAAATCAGTTTTACAACTTACTTGTAAATGTCGATGTTGAGCACAGTTCCCACCACATAAATTGCCTGGTTAGGTTTCCCACATTCCAGGCGTACAATCCTTTGTTTGGACATAATGAAGGTTTAACTCCTACAAAGGAATAGTGAGTGTTTCAGCTCATATAGATGTTTATCTATAGACATCAATACAATGCTCACTTAACAGCCCATTAATCTTTCTCTTAACCTGCCTTCTGGTAGGAGAAAAATCCATTATTTTGTATAAACTGTTACTCTGTGACTCAATCTTTTATATTCATCTGCAAAATAAACAGTTTAGGATTTTATTCCTAAAATAAATCATTTCACCTGGTTATCGGAATAAAGAACACTGACCCTATAATAGTTACGTATGTCCTTTTACTTCTTTGTAGAAAACTTTAATTAAAATGAAATGAACCCATTCAAGTGCTTCCTATTATTGAAATCCTCTATTCATCACTTAAATCCATCAACAGTTAATCTGATTTAGGAAAAACATTTCATATTGAAGGATTTGCTCACAGCACACAGAGTTAGTGAAATTTTCTAATCCTCTTAGATTTTAGATGAATCTCAGTTTTTCAATCTCTTTCTTGATACTCACAATGATTACCATTCTAAATCGTCCCACCTTGTATAAGTGCAGAGCTACAACTACTCGAGTGAATTTCAAATTTTAAAACAATTGATTGGAGACTGTTCTGTGCTCACACTTAACCTGTAAGTTCCCGCAAGAGAAAGAGAGACTAAAAGTCATTGATTGAGACAATCATAGATTTCAGAAAAAATAAGCCTTCAACAAGATCCAGAAATTGCTGAATCTCTGTTGACTACAGTTGATTTTGAGAACAAAATAGATTTACCTCTGTGACTGTGGACAGCTGCTTCTCAAGCCTTCTCGGGGACTGTCAGTAAGCATAAAGCTCACAGAGACCAACAAGTATCAACTATAAACCCATGGTTGGCTGATCAGGTGTTTGGAGTCATTTCACAAAAAAAAAGTTGCAGAACCAACACCCTGATTTTTTTTCCAAAGTTGTTGAAATCACAGGTCAGAGGGCATATGTGGATAGAACAGCTACATGTACATTTCAGATGCACAGCCCTTCATCAGAACTCTATTTTCTGATTTTGTTTTGGGGTTTGCAACTTTATACCATTTACTGTACTTTAACGGATCAGAAAGATTGCTCTTGGTCAGCTCTGGCAAACCAATTAACTGTAAATGATGAGAAATATTATTTATTAATTCATAGATGTGGGGGTCACCAGCTGGGCCAATACTGTATTGCCCATTTTTACTTGCTTTAGAGAAGGTGGTAGTGAGCTGCCTTCTTGAACTTTGCATCGTGGATGACAGGTATACCAACGGTGTTGTTATCGGGGTAGTTCCAGGTGTCTGGCCTGAGGACGATAGTGAAAGAACAGTGATGTCATTTCAAATCAGAATGGTATGTGACTTGGAGGGGAGGTTGCAGATGGTGGTGATCCTAATCTATGTGCATTTATGTTGCATTATTAATTCTTCTCACATTTAGTGTGAAGACCTCATCCATGCATTCTATTTTGATTGTGGGCTGCATTTGGAAAAGGATGTCTTATAGTAAAAGGACTGAGAAAGGAATTACCGTACTTTTAAAAAGCAAATTACTGAAACTCATTGTGCGTCATTTTGCACTGTTACTTTGCTAGTAGGGGAAGGTATGAGAGGAAATGGTATGGCACCAGGGTTTGTATAAAGTGAGATTCAGCCTGCAATAATTTGGTGATTGATTTATGACCAATTGTGAATGCCAACGGTCATTAGCCTGACAACACATCTTTGGTTTCTGGGTAGTGCAAATGTAAACCAATTTTATGGGATATAATAACATTTATTGTAAAACCAGAAACCTACGTGTTTTCTGTGTGTCTGAAGCTAATAATTAGACACATACAGCACGGATACAGATCCTTGGGTCCAACTCATCGATGCTGACCAAGTTTCCCCAAACTAAACTTAGTCCCATTTGCCTGCTTTTTGCCCATAATCCCTCTAAACCTTTTTCATGTACCTATTCAAAAGTCTTTTAAATGTTGTAACTGTACCTGCATCTACTGCTTCCTCTGGCAGTTTATTCCAGAGATGAACCACCCTGTGAGAAAAAGCTGCCCCTTTAGGTTCCTTTCAAATCTTTCTTCTCACCTTAAAAATATGCCTCTTAGTTTTGAATTCCCCCACTCCAGGGAAATGACCTTCGCTATTAACTTTATCTATGCCTCTAATGATTTTTTAAAACCTCTATAAAAGGTCACCCCTCAACCTCTTACGTTCCAGGTAAAAGAAAGTCCCAGCCTATCCAAATAACTCAAAGCCTCCAGTCCCGGTAAAACACCCTTGTAAATCTTTTCATACAGTCAGAGTCATATGGTCATACAGCACAGAAACAGACCCTTCGGTCCAACCAGCCCACGCTGAACATAATCCTAAACTAGTCCCACCTGCCTGCTTCTGGCCCATACCCCTCCAAACCTTTCCTATTCATATATCCATCCAAATGTATTTTAAATGTTGTAATTGTAACCGCATCCACTACTTCATGAGGAAGTTCATTCCACACACAAACCACCCTCCATGTAAAAAATTTGCCTCATGTCTTTTTTAAAATCTCTCTCCGCTCACTTTAATATGCCCCCTGAAATTCCCCATGTTAGGGAAAGACAACTACCATCAACTGTACCTATACCTCATTATTTTATAAACTTCTTTCAGGTCACCCCTATACTCCAGTGAGAAAAGTCCCAGTCTATCCAACCTTTCCTTATCACTCAACCATTCCATACCTGGCAACATCCTGGAAAATCTCTTCTGAACCCTCTCCAGCTCGATAATATCCTTCCTGTGTCTGGGTGACCAGAACCGGACACAGTATTCCAGAAGAGGCCCCAATGTCCTGTACAACCCCAACTCCTATACCCAAAGGACCGAGCAATGAAGGCAAACGTGCCAAAATGCCTTTTTAACCAACCTGTTTATATGTAACACAAACTTTAAAGAATTATGTACCTACACCCCTAGGTCCCCCTGTTCTACAACACTGCCCAAGGCCCTACCATTAATTGTATAAGCTCTACCCTTGTTTGTTGTACCAAAATGCAATACCTCGCATTTATCCAGAATGAAATCCACCTACCATTTTTCAGCCTGTTGACCCATTTGATCACGATCACTTTGTAATCTCAAAACCTTCTTCACTGTCCACAATGCCGCCAATTTTGGTATCATTCGCAAACTTACTAACCATGCCTTCTATATTCTCATCCAAACCATTTATATAAATGACAAACAAAAGAGGATCCAGAACAATCTCTGGAACACTGCTGGTCACAGGCCTCCAGCCCAAAAAGCAACACTCTCCACCATTATTCTCTGTCTCCTGCCATTTAGCCAATTATGTATCCAGTTGGCAAGCTCACCCAGAATCCCATGTGACCTAAGTTCACTAATTAGTCTACTGTGCAAAACCTTGTCAAATGTTTTACTAAAATCCAAATAAACAGCATCTACTGCTCTGTTATCAACAACCTTTTTGGTAACTTCAAGGAGTTGATTCCATGTGAAAGGTAAAACAGAGAAGCAGCAGCCTGTAAAGTGCTGTATGAGTTTATATTATACATCATGAACATTCAAAAGAAGTTGGCTCATTTTTGGTTTGGAAACAATCCACTGAAATTGTGCACAGCAGTTTAGTTGCAGTGGGTTAGCTGATCACAACTGGGTTTTCAGTAGGGACATCATAATTGTACTCACTAACTCTAGCTGAAGGAGGGAAAGAAACAGTTTACACAAAAAGTTTCACTGAAGTATGACAACAAAAGTAAAGTGGACCTGACAGAATCTTCAGTTGTGTGGCTTTATGCTCACATTCATGTGTGTTGGTTTTAAGACAGACTGATCCAAGAAGAAGAACTGGTCAAGAACTGTCTAAGCTTGAGCTTCCTTATGACACAGTTTATTACATGTTAAGACTGAATGCCACAATGCATGATATTCAGAGATGTACCAGGTTCTAACCTTACTGCTGCTTTATTGAAAAACTATTCCATAAACTCTATCACCACGTGCTAGTTGTGCTACTCCAGATGCTTCTCTGTACACATCTCTTTTCTTTCTTTTTTTTTTAAAACTCTGCCCACATTCTGCTAGTGAGATGCAATTTCATGACATCATTGCAAGCTTGCTCCAGGGTCCCAAAACCCTTATATAACAGGAGCCATGTACAGATACATTGTATACAGATGGATTTAAATTCACAATCGGAGTTTCGGTTTTATTAAAACGTTAGCATTAAATTGGTAGCGAGGAGAGCTAGTAAAACAAAGATTAAAGGAGAAAGTAATCAGTTTGCAAAGTTTCATACTCCATAGTTATTTTTCATATTTCATATTATTTCTTCATGTCAAACCAGTTCCACCCGTCACTAATACATGACAGCAGGCCCACGTCATCTTATCTTTAACACTCCTTTCATGCAAAAGACACTTTGGATTGTATTACATATTTTAACCTGCAATCTCATTGAAGATTTAAAAAAAAAATGTTGTTTCTAGTGTTCACATCTCACATTCCAAGAAGCAAATATGCCTTGATAACAGTATTGCGTACATTTGAAAGTAATGAATTGAAGTATTTTGGGGCATCTGAGATGTGTAAACATTAAATCAATGCAAGTTCTTTATATACTTGCAGAGCGGTCTTGCTCAAGTTTGTAGAAGTTCAACAGCAATTTGTATTTAAATAGCATCATTGATTAAAAAAGGAGGGGAAAACAATTTGGGGACACAGGAAGTGTGCTGTTAGAGGACAAAAGGTGAATAAAATCGATAAGATAAATCAACTCGTGTACAGTAAAAGAGCTGTTAACCATTTGAAACAGTTGTCTGCAAGCACCAAATTTAGTTTGCTAAATGGTTAGCTGATTTGAAGCTTGAAAAGACCTCCTAGAACTTTTGCGTGCCAATTGTGCCTTCCCATGAAACACCTACTATGTTTCTATCAGTCATAAACTAAATAATGTATGATCCAAGGAAATTCCAGATAAGAACAATGAAGTTTTCCAGATTTGTTTTTTGGTTGCAAAACTAAATGTATTTCTAAAAGGGATGTTCTAAACACAGTATAGATTTAAACTAGTTTTAACACTTGATTGTTACTGGTTACACGTCACTGTTTGAATATTTTTAGGCATTAGTCTTTTGTCAGAAAGTGCATGTGGTCAAGGTTGCACAGAAAAAAGAATCAAAGTTAAAGCAAAAATGTGTTGTTACTTATGGAAACTGTAACTGGCAATTATTCCACCACTTAAAATTAAATAGTTTCTGATGTATATTAGAACTGCAGTGAACTTACCTTCATTCCAGGTGATGGGCAGTAAAGTCATTAATGAAGTTGCCACGAGGTTCCAGTGCCGAGCACACCGCAGATTCCAGTAGACATTTTCCATTGATCAGAGGCCCAAATGGATTTGGAATGCCCAGGTATTTGCGAACAATTATTATATTCACCTAGAGAAACACAGAATAGCTGTATGTGTTAAAGAAAAGGAAAACAGTAACTAGGAAGAGAAAGAAAGGAGCTAAATGACTAAAAAGGGATAAGCAGAGGTCAAAAATTATAGATTGATGAGGAAAGGAATAAATGATGATCAAGTGGAAATTCAACAAAATAAAAGGGAGTTGGTGGCGGTGGTGGGGTAGGGGATGCAAAAGGCAGATACAATTATCTAAGAAAGATGCAATTTCTGCTGAGGTGCTGTGCAGAGACCAGGCATCTGTGTGGTGATGGATTCTAATGGCTGCTCCTGTGTGCCTCACAGTAACCTGCAAGCACATACTGGGAACAAACTACCCAATCTCTTCCTCTGCTCTTTGCTAATATCTTTAAAGCTAAGACAACATAAGAATAATCAATGACACCTTCTTCATTAAATCCCAATTCCTTCTTTAGGATGTCTCTGTTCCAATCAATACATCAGAAATATATTCCCTCCACAGTCAGAACATCCTTCCTCTGATAAAAGGAGATCAGAACAGTGCAGAATACTCCAGGTATGGTCTAACCAAGGCCCTATCTAACTGCAGCAAGACATCCTTGCTCCTGTACTTGACTCCTTTCACTATGAATGCCAACATACCATTTGCTTTCTTCACCACCTGCTGTACCTCCATGTTTACTTTCAGCAACTGATGTACAAGGGCATCCAGATCATGTTTCCCCTCCCCACTTCCCAACCTATCGCCATTTAAATGTCTGCCTTCCTGTTATTGCTAACAAAATGGATAACATCACATTTATCCACATCACACTGCATCTGCTATGCATTTGCCCACTCACTCAACTTGTCCAAATCATACTATAGCATCTCTGCATCCCCCTCATAGTTCACTTTCCCACCTAGATTTGTGTCATCTGCAAACTTTGACATATTGCATTAAGTTCCCTTATCTAAATCAGAACATATCTATGTTGTGAGTAGCTGGGATCAAAGCACTGATCTCTGTAGTATCCCATCTAGCCACTGGCTGCCACTCAGAACAACGATTTTTATTCCTACTCCTTCTTTCCTGTCCGCCAAAGAAGGCGGAGGACTGTGACTAATTCTGATTAGATTTAAATCTAATGACCTCATGGGGTTCTGAGTCAGAGTCAATGTTGAGGGCTTCTGGGGCAATTCCCTGCCAAATTTATGCCACCACTTCTAGTGGGGACAGCAAATGTCAGCAAGCTATTTGACAGTAAGTGGTCTTACAGACCCACTGATCATGTTCTTAACTGTGATTGCCTGCTTCTCCGATCCTACTTCTATTTTGTTCTCTTTATACTTAAAATTATATTTAAATATAGGGGCAAGGAAACTTCCTGCTGATTACCACCTACTGGCCCATCTCAGCTAATAAATCAATACTCCTTCACGTTAAGCACCAATTGGAGGAAGCTCTGAAGGTGGCATGGGAAGAGAATGTCCACTGGCAGGGGACATCAGCAACAGTGGCTAAGTAGGACCATAATTGACCAAGCTGGCTGATTCCTAAAGGCCATGGCTGCTAGATTGGGACTGCAGCAGTTAGTGAAGGTATTGACAAGAGGGACAAACTTATTTGGCCTCATCCTCATGAAACTACCTGTTGGAGATTTCAAACAAACTAGCAACTCAAAACTGGGTATCCATGAGGTGCTCTGGGCCATCGGTAGCTGCAGAATAGTATTCAATCATAATCTGTAGCCTCATGGCCTGGTAAATGCTCTGCTCTACCATTATCATCAAGCTGGACTTCAATTCTGGTTTAATAAAGACTGCAAGATGGTCTGGAAGGAGCATCACCAAGCATATCTAAGAAAAATTAGGTGAGAATTTGGTGAAGCTACAGCATAGGACCAGTTGCATGCCAAAACAGCAAAGTGACATGCAATAGTCAGAACTAAGCAGTCCCACAACCAATGTCTCCAGTTTAAGCATTATAGTCCTTCCACATCCAGCTGCGAATAGTGGTGGCCAATTAAACAAATCCATGGAGTACTAGGCCCCACAAATATCTCCATCCTGAATGATGCAGAAGACCAGCACATCAGTGTAAGAGACAGAAGCACCAAATGGATAATCCATTGCGGCCTCCTCCTAAGGTTCTTGCCATCACTTCAGTCTTCAACCAATTCAATTCACTCAATTTCATAATAAGGGACGGCTAAAGGCACTGGATACTGTAAAGGTTAAGAGCCGTGACAACATTCCAACAATAGTATTAACCACTTGTGCTCCTGAACGAGCCATACCAATAGGCAAGATTTTTCAGTACATCTACATCACCAGCACTGATCCAACAATGGAAAACTGCCCACGTTTGTCAAATACCATGGGCAAGAAACAGGATATTACAAGTGTTCTCTGAACTTCAAAATGGTGTAAACTTTAAAGTCTGTGCCCATTTTCATGGGCTATCCAATTTAGCTCTGCCCCCCCCACCTTTGTGTTCCTATAATCAATACATCAGAGTTTCATATGCTCCAAGTCAAACGTTCACGACACCAGTTACAGTCCAACAGGTTTATTTGAAATCATAAATGATTTCTCAGCAATTTCAAATAAATCTGTTGAACTATAACCTAGTGGCGTGTGCGTCTGACTTCGTTGACCCCAGTCGACACTGGCATCTCCACATCATTTCATATCCCCCCTCATTAATGCTGCCACCTGGATTTCTTAAGAATAATTTATAATACTTACCTGCATGCAATAATCATTGAAATTCACACACTCTGGAAAATCTGTCAGTTTGCGTTTTACTTTTTCAAGCATGGCCATGAATTCCTTCCTTTAATGCTAAAAAAAAAAGATTACAGGTAGTTAATCACAAATATGAAATAATGTTAGATAATGTGAAATAATGCTCAGATTGTCAAGCAGCATCTACAGAAAGGAGAAACAAAGATAATGTTAACAAAGTTAAGCATGACCTGCTGAGTATATCCAGTGTTTTGTGTTGTTCATCCCAGCAGGCACATTTTGTTTTTGTAACATAGTGAAACTCTGCTAGCCATATGTTCAATAACCTGTCAAATTTCTTCAGCCATGAAAACAAATGCTTCAGAGTGAAGAAGAAGTTCCCTTCAGAGAACTAAATATGATAAACTAGAGAAAGTCTTTACACTCTCAGGCATGTCAGACAATAAAATGAAAAAGCACAGAGCCAGGAGCTGTGAACCTCAAAATTTATCACAGATTCCAGGAATCATTTATTAGGGTTAACAGTGAAATATGATTACCATAAAGGAGTGCCTGAGGCACTGACACTAAATTCATTGAGTTCTTCTTGATTGTAGTGACACTCTCACAGGATGGGAGCTATGGGTCAAAACAAACAAACATTCTTCTTCATTCATAATTCAATATTCAATACATAAAGCTTATATATGGTGCCACTGTCTAGTTTTCTTATGCTTCGTTGTTTATTGTTACCATTTGACTTTTATACTATTTAGCATGCCCTGGATCTAACTGAATGAGGAGAAATGCTTCATAAATGGAATTGGTACCCTTGAAATTGGAATTCTTGATCACTTTGGCACAGTTAAAGATATTGTTAATGAATAATGAATATTAGTTAAATGCTGAAAGAGTGCAGAAGGCTGCAACACAGAGACTCGATGTACATGTGCATGAAACACAGAAAGCTAGCACACAGATGCAGCAGGTAACCAGTAGGCTAATGGAATGTTGGCCCTTATGTCAAGGGAGTTGGTGTCATGAGTAGGGACAGTTTTAATGCAACTGTACAAAAGGTGCTGATGAGACCACATTTGGAGTATTGTGAGCTGTTTTGGTTCCCTTATTTAAAGGAAAGATATTATTTTATTGCAGGCAGTTCAGAGAGGGTTTGTTAGGCTAATCCCAGTATGGAGGATTGTCTTTTGAGCAAATATTAAACAGGTTGGGACTCTACTCAATGTCTCTCATTCTAAATTCCAATCTCATTGAGACATACAGGATTCTTAAGGGGCTTGGCAGGGTAAATGCTGAGAGGCTGCTTCCCATCATGGGACAGTCTGGGACCAGAGGGCATAATCTCAGGATAAAGGGACACCAATTTAAAAGAGTGTGAGATGAGGAGGAATTACTTCTCTCAAAGAGAAGAGAGTCTTTCAAACTCCTTGCCACAGAGAACTACTGGGGGCAGAGTCTGTGTGTGTATGGCTGAGATAGATAGATCTGTGATCTGGCAGGAAATCAAGGCTATGGAAAAAAAAAGGGCAGGAAAATGGTCATGAGGAATGTCAGACCAGCCACGATCCTATTGAATGGCCTATTTCATTTTTCTTATGATTTTAATGAGCAAGGCAATCCAGTCTCTGCTGTTTGATGCGGTTTCAAAACTTGAGTCTTGGAGGCTCCTGTAATTATGGGCAGCGTATTCCCAGCCCCTGAACAATCTAGGCAATGGCAAGAAAGGTGGGAGAATCACATGAGCTTACCAGTAAGGGGATTCCAACATGGAGTGCAAAAGTGCCATTTTTGAACCATGTGTTGAACAGCCAGATGAGATTCTTGCTGGTGAGACAAGAGAAGCCTATTGCATCCTCAATGTGACTGAATCTTGCCTCATTGATATGCACTTCTTACTCTTCCATCTGCCAGAGAGAAACAATTCCTGACACGAAAGTCATAGCAGTAATCTAGTGACTCCATCTCGCATCTGTTCCTTCCGACTCATGTCTTTGACACTAGGCATCATTGTCTCAGTGTGTGCTCCATGGGCAGCAACTACAATGTACCCTCAGTCCACCATAACTGCCATGGTGTCAATTTCCCTCTCTAACATGTCTGGTGCAATTGAAATGAACTAGGAAGGGCAGCTTCTGACTGCTGGTACTTGACTAAGTGCACGGCTAGGCTTTAAAGGTGGCACCAGTGCCAGGAATCCTGGGAGGTTCAGTAAAGGCCAATAGTTCATCTGTGGCAAGTGGAAGAATACAAGTGGGGAATATGACGAGTGAGGCACCATAGGAATGTGGTGCACAGGGAACGTGGTGAGTTTGTTAAGCCTTGCAGAGAGAACCCCTCCATGAAGCTTGCAAAAAAAAAGTGATACTTAGCCAAATTTTGGTAAAATACAGGGCTGAATTTTGTTTATGAACTTCATTCTGTCCCATCAAGTTCAAAATGCTGTGATAGGAATTATGTCTTTCAAGACCAACCCAGTGTCACAACAAACTCAAACACAGGGGGATGTGCGCTCAGCAAGTCCAGTGGGTCAGTGTCAAGTTTCCACCATGGTAAGCATTTTTTTAAAAATGGGGTAATGGGCTATGGGAAGCTCGGGCAAGGTCAGCATTTATAGCCCAATCATAAAGATAGTGGGTTGGGTAATGTAGGCAACAGGAACCAGAAAATCTGGTTAGGGAAATTGATCCAGTACCCATGAGGAAATCAATCACAGCAATTTACCTGTGGACAAACACTTGCTGAGGAGCTAGGATATTAGGAGTCATAACCCATGCAGTAATGAGGAATATGACTCCATCTATGAAAATAGAAGCCTGTCCAATGGTGAGGCAGAGAAAGTGTTAAAGTGTGAATGAAAAGGTAAAGTCACCATAGTATTATCAGACCACAAGTTTGCTTTCTCTTTAGAGAGAGATGACTGGTGGCCGTTTAACCAGTGGATCACCGTGCCGCCGACAAGGGGACTCCTGCATAGAGAGAGAGATATACTGATATCAATTTCTACCAGCAATGCCCTTTGCTATATATGGTACATCTCAGTATGATTACCTTCCACCCCAACCTTAAGTTTACCTGGACCATCTCTAACACCTCTCTCCCCTTCCTGGACCTCTCTGTCTCCATATCGGGCAACCACCGAGAAACCGGTATTCATTTCAAGCCCACCGACTCCCACAGCTACCTAGAATACTCCGCCTCCCACCCACCTTCCTGCAAAAATGCTATCCCCTATTCCCAATTCCTTCGCCTCCGCCGCATCTGCTCCCAAGATGAGGCATTCCACTCCCGTACATCTCAGTTGCCCTCATTTTTCAAGGACCGTAACTTCCCCCCACTCAGTGGTCGAGAACGCCCTCAACTGTGTCTCCCACATCTCCCGCAACTCATCCCTCACACCCCGTCCACACAATAAGAACCAAAAAAGAATCCCCCTCGTCCTCACGTACCACCCCACCAACCTCCGGATCCAACACATCATCCTCCGACACTTCCGCCATCTGCAATCTCACCCCACCACCAAAGACATCTTTCCCTCCCCACCCTTATCTGCTTTCCGGAGGGACCACTCTCTCCGTGACTCCCTTGTCCGCTCCACACTCCCCTCCAGCTCCACCACACCCGGCACTTTACCCTGCAACAGCAGGAAGTGCTACACCTGCCCCCATACCTCCTCCCTCACCGCCATCCCAGCCCCAAGAAGATTTTCCACATCAAGCAGATGTTCACCTGCACATCTGCCAATGTGGTATACTGCATCCGCTGTGGCTTTCTCTACATCGGGGAAACCAAGCGGAGGCTCGGGGACCGCTTTGCACAACACCTACGCTCGGTTCGCAATAAACAACTGCACCTCCCAGTCGCGAACCATTTCAACTCCCCCTCCCATTCCTCCGACGACATGTCCATCCTGGGCCTCCTGCAGTGCCACACCGATGCCACCCGAAGATTGCAGGAACAGCAACTCATATTCTGTTTGGGAACCCTGCAGCCCAATGGTATCAATGTGGATTTCACAAGTTTCAAAATCTCCCCTCCCCCTACCGCATCCCAAAACCAGTCCAGCTCGTCCCTGCCTCCCTAACCCGTTCTTCCTCCCACCTATCCCCTCCTCAAGCCGCACCTCCATCTCCTACTGACCAACCTCATCCCGCCCCCTTGACCTGTCCGTCCTCCCTGAACTGACCTATCCCCTCCCTAACTCCCCACCTACACTCACCTTTACTGGCCCCATCCCCGCCTCTTCGACCTGTTTGTTTCCTCTCCACCTATCCATCTTCTATCGGCCTCCCACTCTCTCCCTATTTATTTCAGAACCCCCTTCCCCTCCCCCTTTTCTGATGAAGGGTCTAGGCCCGAAACGTCAGCCTCTCTGCTCCTATGATGCTGCTTGGCCTGCTGTGTTCATCCAGCCCTGCACCTTGTTGTCTCGGATTCACCAGCATCTGCAGTTCCTACTACCACGATTAAATCTAAGTTGGATAAGTTTGTTTTATACTATTGACATAAAATGATAATAGGCAGAATTATCCCTTTCTGCTCTGTATGTCTATGTGAACTCTCTAATGAACCTACGAGTTAGACACATTCCTTATAGCTCTGCATACATTTCCCATTCAAGCAATAGCAGTATAATAATTTTAAGCAATATAAATGCAAAGCAATTTATGCCTATATACACTGGCTAGAACTAATACAGTGTAAACTCTGGTTTGGTTTTTGATCAAACTGTAAAAGAGTTGGACGCTATATTGGATTATTTATCCCATCCTAGCGATAGCAAAATCCACTGTCCTCCATCTTCATTCAGCATCCCTTTCAATTAGGCAGTGAGCAATTAGATGTTGCACAAGTATTTCAGTTGAATTTTAGGGATATTCCTCAGTTTCCATGTTCCGAGGCCTCAACAAATCCTGTATAAATTTAGAGAGATTGCCAAGGTAGAATTTTAAAGAACACTCCATGCCATCTTTGTTACCACTATTTTTTTTTAAAAACTTTTTACTTGCCCTCACCCTCTCATGGTCTGTGGGTATGCCTACGCTCTATGTGCTCAGGCTCATGAAGAATGCTGCTACCATTATATGTAACTGCAGGAAACCTTTTGGTTCAAAGTGTTAAAGGAAAACCACTGTCTAACCAAAAGGGTGTCTTCAAGTTAACAAGATAGTTTATTGCAAGATAGTCATTATGTACAGATAGACAAGATAGTCATTATGTACAGATAGACATCGTGGAACAACTACAGAGGCTGGAATCCCATCACCAAGTCACCCTTTATTTACTAGATCATTGTACACTGGCTATGACTAGGCAGCTCGAAGTCCATTCTTAACTGGAGTTCTAATCTCCTGCTTATTTTTTTTTAAAAAAACTGTGGAGATTCTCATCACCTGGTTATAGTTCTTAGATATTTTTCTTTACCCATGTTTGTGGGTATAGGTGCAAGACACAGTAAAAACACCAGGTGTTTAAATAATTTTATTGCTAGCCCACCCACAGGAAAGACACCCATGTGACTAAAGAACCAGTAGCAAGTAGAGCCCTTCTCCTGGGTGCATTGGTCAGCCAAAGCTCTCCTGATTGGGGTTATTAACCTGGGCCAATCAAGAACCTAGTAGTCAATGAGGTCCAATCACTACATCCTTGCACCCCAGATCTGGGGATGTAGGCTGGTCTTGTGCTTTAGCTTCTCTTGTGACAGTTTCATCCCAGGTTCAGGTCCTCTGACTTAGACTCAGACGCAGCAGTGCATACCAAACCGTGGCCCATATCTTGTGTCTGGAATATCTCAGGAAATTTTCCTCCTTTCCTTCCAGTATCGAGGCTGCATCCATTTTAGACACCACGGTCTCCTTGACATTAGACAGAGGAGGAGCACCTGCAGTCTGATCGGCCAGGTATGTTTTGCTCCTGCTGCATTTACAAGGTAACAGCTTTCAGCTGATCATGTGTTTGTTCATGACACCATCACCCACCCAAACTTTGTAAGTCACAGGACCTGACCTTGTCTGGTACCCATACAGGGCCATTCCCACAGTTCCAGCATAAAACCTCAATCCCCGAATTAAAATTTTCTTGTTGAAAGGAGAGATGTGGCTAGCATTAGCATTCCTGCTCCTGTTTCACCGCTTCCCCCCTTCCGGGTCTGGAAATATCAGGTTTAACTGGTGTGGAGTCTTCTCCCCATCAGCGGCTCTGCTGGAGCCATCCTTGTTGCGTGTTGGGTGGTCCTATAATTGAACACAAAACAGGAACACAGATGACGTCAATTGACACTGTAGGCAGCTTCTTTAAGCCTGTCTGTCTTCAACGTTTGGACCACTTTCCACTAGACCATTGGACAGTGGATGGTCTGGATCTGTCCTTATGTGCCAAAAGCCATTAGACTTTAGGAAATATTCAAATTCCCTGCTGGTAAATGACATCCTATTGTCCGTAACCAATACTTCCAGGGGTCTGTATATCATGAACTATGCTTGCAGTTTCTCAATCACCATCTCAATTTGCTGAACGAACATTATGCATGTTCAACCACTTTGAATAGGTGTCCACAACAACCAGGAACACAGAGCTCATGAAAGGACATGCATAGTCGATATGCGACTGAGTCCAGGGTATACCCAGCCATTCCCACAAATTTCTGGGTGCCGCTGGTGGCAATTTTTGCCCTTGTTGGCACTCGGCCCAACAACGCAGCTATGTCATCACCCAACCCTGGCCACCAGACATGACTTCTTGCCAGCATGTTTATCTTGGAAACCCCTGGTGGTATTCAGCCAGTATCTGGCAGCGACCTTTACTCAGGACAATCACCCTTGCTCCTCACAGTAATATGCCGTCCTCTGGTCTCACCAGGTCCAAAAAGGTTTCAATCCTGGTTGCAATGGCCGTTCTGTTTCCCCCACTACCTGTTTCAGTTTCACTAGGACAATCTTTGTGTCCACCGTTGGATATTGTCAGCAGTGACTGGAAGGGTGTCCAGAAAGTTCAAAATCAAAACAGACTCTGCCAGTGGGAGGCAGCTCAAGGCATTCGCATTAGCCACTTGGCTTCCTGGATGGTGCTCTCACTTGTATGCGCTGAAAATAAAGGGCCTAACGCTGAGTTTTACCAGAAGCTATGGGCAGCACTACCTTGTCTTCCTTTAGTAGCCCTAGCAAGAGTTTGTGATCTGTTACTATGACAAATTCCTGTCCAAACGTACCAGTGGAACTTCCTCACACCAAATACGGTGGCTAAACATTCCTTCTCTATCTGGGCATACTTGCCTTCAGCATTAGCTGAAGTCTGGGAAGCATACACTATAGGCATTCCTCTCCGTTGGGCCACCGCTGAGCCAAAGTGACCCCAATTCCATACAGGGAGGCATCGCATGTCAGCACTATTTGTTTCAGACTTTAGTGGGCCAACACCTTAGATGATAGCTGCTTTTATACTTCCCTAAAGATCACTTCTTGGCTGTGCAACTATTTCCAAGGCTGAACTTTTTCAATAGCAGGTGTAATGGTGCCAAGATGGAGGCCAGGTTAGGTGTGAATTTTCTGTAATAATTCACTAAGCCAAGGAAAGACTTCAAAACCGGGGCTCCTTTGATTGCCCTCACTTTCTCTTCCAAGAGATGTAACCCAGTTTTGTCAGCTCTAACCCAAGTAGGTCACTTGGGCACCTGGTACACACATTTTTCCCATCTAAGACATATGCCCACTGGGAGAAAGGTTTAAGTTCTATGTCCAAGTTCTCTTATTGGTCTTCCCTGTTATCAGTAAGTTGTCCAGATAAATGGCAACTTGGAGTAGCCCTTGTACATTGTTCTCCATATTCTGCTGGAGAAGGCCATACCCCAAATGGCAGCCTTGTATATTGATATAAACCCTTATGGGTATCAATTGTAGTGTACCTCTGGAACTCCTCATCCAATTGCAATTGCAGGTAGGCCTGACTCATGTTCAGCTTCATAACAGACAGCTTCTCCCACCACCAACTTTGCAGACAAGTCCTCTGTGAGGGATCAGGTATTTATCCAGCTGCAAGAAATGGTTTACCATTTGCTTAAAAACCCTACAAAAGGTGAACTGAGCTGCCAGGCTTCACAATCAGTACGACCAGTGCTGCCCATTCTGCAAACTGCACTGGTTTGATGATTCCTTCACTCTCCAGCCTCCTGATTTCTGCCTCTACTCTTGCCCACAAGGTAAATGGCAGAAGGCAGACTTTGCAAAATCTCACAATTACTTCCTGAAGTGGCTTTGGCCCCTTTGATAGTTCCAAGCCCTTCCTGAAAAACTCCCAGGTATTTCATTAGGATTTCACTGAGGCATCCATTTTCCAATTTAAAAGTGTTCAGCAAATCCAGGTGAATCTTTCTCAACCAATTCCACCCAGTAGGAATGGCTCAAGCCCTTTGCTAACCAACCGCTTCACATAGGAAACTGGAACCAAAGTTGTACCCTTAAGTTGCAATGGTTCCTCAGTGTATGTTCTCAGTCTGGCTGAGGTCTTGCACAAGTTTAATGTTTGGAGTCCAGAGTGAATCTTGTATTATGACAGATTCTGTGCCAGTATCAGCCTCCATGGCAGCTGGGTAACTAGTTAACCAAACATTAATTTTTAATTGGTTCTGATTTGGGTGTCACTAAGCAATTTAATTGCTCCAACCCACATATAGGGCAAACTTTCCAGTATGTACTCTCCTGTGTACCAGCCTATGAGTTTTCTTCCTCCTGTCAGGCCTTGCAGGAGTCCTTTACTGTCTCGAGTCCGTACACCAGCAGCATCTACAATGGCTTGCCAGCCCAAATTCTGAAGATCTGTTTAGCCACTTGGCCAAGGCTCAGGTTTTGTTGTGGGGTTCTGCTGCAGGTTGGCCTAGGGTCCCCCTACTCAGGATACTCCCTGCATGAGGCTCTGTGATTGCCTATACTCATGTGGTGTTCCCCAAGCTCAGTTGGGCAGGTGAGGGTGTCCACTTCTATTGGGATACCCTATAGTTCCCATACTCCACTTACCACAATTTCTAGTGACAATATCAGCTGCAGCGCCTGTTTGAAATCCAGTTGGACTTCAGCTGGTAGCTGTTGCTGCATGGTTACATCATTAATCCCACATAACAAACAGGGTCTCAGCATCTCATCCAGGGTTAACCCAAAATCACATGCCTCTGCCAGTCATCTCACCTTTGTGAAAAATCCTGATACAAATTCCCCCAGTTCTCTAACAGCCAAATAAAACTGAGTGCCTCAGGATTAGAAGAGGTTTGGGGTCATAATAGCCCTTAACCAACTCAGTCAGATCTTGGAAGGTTTTAGTGCCTGGTGCTTCTGGGAAAATTAAGCCCCTTATAAGCAAATACACAATCAGAAGGATTACTTGTTGCTTTTCATCAGCCTAAGTGTCATTCACCCAGAAAAAATATTGCATTCTTTCCACATACTGCACCCAGTCTTCAACAGTAGAGTCAAGTGAGTCAAGCTTGCCAAACAGAAGCATGTTGCCAGAAAAACTTAGCCCAACTCCATGATGACAGTTGCAAATGAATGTTCTTCAGGCACATCCTATTTTCTCCCATCACCACTGAAATAACTGCACAGAGGCTGATATCCCATCACCAAGTCACACTATATTTACTGATGCACAGTACACTGGCTGTAGCCAACCAGCTCAGAATCAGTCCTCAACTGAGGAGATTCTAATCTCCTGGTTATATTGGTCAGCCAAGGCTTTTCTGATTGGCCCAGGTTAACAACTCCAATCAAGAACCTCATAGCCAACGAGATCCACCAGGTTCCAATCGCTACACGTACTTATAGAGACTTAGAGAAGAACCAGATGTAGGTCTCACTGTTTTGAGATCCTAAGCTCTTCTGCTCAAATGCCCATATGACACTACCATAATGGATGATGCTTATGGGGCTCCTCAGTATTAATCCTTTCAGACCCATATACATCTCCCATTCATTGTGTAGTGGGGGTTGGGGTTGGTCAATATCAAGCTTAAACTGTTTATATTGAGCATTTTTTATCTTGCAAGGAAGCACTGCTGCTCTAGGGAAACATACACGTGACTTATACAAAGAGTTTCTCCAGTCAAGGATTTTGTTTGTAGATTCAGAAGCCTGGATAAAAGAGTTAAGGTTTAGTTTTAAAACATCTGAGCATTAAGGGGTTAAACAAAGACTATTGGAGCTTATGTGAAACATATTCCCATGGTAGAGCCTCAGACAAATTGACTGATAGGATGGGAAACTCACTAAGGTCATGCTAAAAGGTCGGTGCTTTCTCACTGTCAGAGGTTGAAATGTAACACTTAGGTTGCAGCCTGGTTGCAGAGATTTGGGATCTCAGTCCTCAAAACCACTGTAGATATATGTATCAGATCTGTAACAAGGAACAAACATCCACAGTGTTCTGTACAATCATGGAGATGTTGTGAAGATGCATTATCTAACATTAATTTATAATACCACTTACTGGACACCTATCCAAAAATTTTTGGAAAGAACACATTGCAAAGCAAAAGGTATTATTGTATCACCATTAATGTTCCTTTGCAAGGAACAAGCTGCTAGGATGGAGATGTGAAATCTGCAACATTTTCAGAGATATCACATGACCCAGTGTGTGGATGATCACTGAGGGGCAAAGATTAACTTACCTCTGTACCCTCTCTTGGTCTGAAAACCCTCTCATTGAATTTTGCGAATTGAAAATCCACTGGAAGCTCTTATCTTAGGACTCCTAAAGGAGAATTTGTCTACAGAACAGGAAATCAATCAGCTAGAAAGTTCAGGGAGACACCCAGTGTCAACAGGATGTATGCAAAATTACATTTGGGACAATCTGCAGAGGTGTGTCATAACACCTCTGAACAGGTTGATTTAAAAAAAAACCTAATCCTTTTCTTTGATTTTAACTGTTACTGGCCAAAGTATTTTTGAAAGAACATTCTGCAGGGTTTCAGTACCTTTTTCCCCATGGACATGGAGGTTGTGTGGGTGTGCTTGTTAGTTGTCAAGTAGGGCAGTTGTACGTATTTGCAGGGTTTAAACTTTTTTATTAATAACCTTTATACATTTGCTTGAGTACATTTTCTCTGCAATAAACAAGTTCTTTATTTGTTACTTAAGGAGCCTAGCAGACTTGTTTCTGACATTGAGCTATGTACACTGATTTTATATAATCAGACAAAACTTACTGAAGCAAATGATTTCCTTAACTACTAACTCAAGCAAATGAGATTTGGAAGTAACAAATAAAGACCATTTTTTTTGCAGACAAAATGTATGCAATTTAGGGTCTTCTTGAGGGTGATTTTCTGAGCCATTGGAACAGACCCTTGCCACATGGAGGTCACCAGCTTCACAGAAATGGTCATTCAATGGGCTATCAGAGCTGGAGGCTCCAAAGAAAGGGCTACAACCACCTCCATAGCCCAAATGGTCTATTCAGAGGGATGTACCTGCTTGCTTTCCCCTTCTGATTTTTAATTTTCACTTATATCTCCACATTGAAGTATCCTCTTAATATTTCAGCTGATCACAGGTGTTCATCTGTCCTGGTGGAGCTGCTGAATCTCGAACAGCCAACCTTCCAATTAGGCCAGCAGCATTGGGAGCTCACCTGCCCTTCTTAATTGGTTAAGCAGCTCAAAGGCAGCCAATTTAAATCCACTTCCTCATGGAGCCAGTCAAGTGCAGGCATGGAATTCCTATTTCATCCTGAAATCCTGACACCCAAAATGACAACCAAACCTCAGGTTAGACTGAAAATAAAGCTTAAAATTTCACCCCATTGAATTGAATGTCAATATATTTAGTAAATGAAAATTAAAACACGAATCACAGATGATGGAAAATTATGAAATTAAAGTGTAATGATCATCTATTGAGCACACCCAGTACAGAACGTGCCAGCTAAGTCAATTGAAAATGTGTCACCTTGTTGAATTTCAACATGTAGAAAGTGTACTACTGCAGACTAAGGGATGCACAGTCTTGGGAATTTGACAAGCACAATTGTAGATAAGGAAAATCTGCTATTACCATTGTAATAACACTGTTACTGCTTCTACATGAAATATTCTAAAATTGAGTCAGAGAGTCATACAGCACAGAAACAGACCCTTCAGTCCAATTCATCCATGCCGACTAAGTTTCCAATACTAAACTAGTCTCACTTGCCTGCATTTGGCCCATATCTGCCTAAACCTTTCCTATTCATCTAACCCTGGGATGTAGGTTTTAAACTTTGCATGATACTGCAAAAATGGACTATCACTATTCACCAATTGATTTAAAAAGTTAAGAAAGATCTAGAACCGACTGCCAATTCACCAGCATCTATTTTATACTATCATACTATACTGGTAAATGTCCAGTCCTGGATCTCTATCACAAATTTAATGGGTTTTGCAATTAATAGTCTCTCAAATTCAGAGACACCAGTCACCTCCCAGCATTTACTGCCCAGTGTTCGTTTAAATAATAGTATGACCTAGGAGAGCATAACAAAGAGACCTTGTAGCCTCAATTCATTGTTGAAATCTTGCACGTGTTGCTGCATGCATTCTCCTGTCTGTAAGGAAGGCTTACGTGAGATTCACTAATAATTCAATGGAAGTGACAGGAAACACCTGTCAACAAAGCTTAATCAGCTTGAGCTGTCTTGTCCAGAAAAGTCTGGTCAATGATCTGACAGAGGTTTTCAAGATTATGAAAGGCTCACTTTAAACACTCACGCTCTTTGTCAGCAATGCCCAGTGGCAGCAGTTTGTACTATATAGGAAATATATTCCAGCAACTTGCCAAGGCCCATTCAAAAGCATCTTGCAAACCCGTGACCCATGCATCCTCAACAAACAAGGATAGCAGACTGTAGTGATCGTAATGAGGTCAGCCAAGTGGACTTCATGTAATATTTGTATCCTGATGGGAGCAAATTAACGGCCCCAAACAGGGAATCCCAGCGTACAGATATAAACAGAAGTATCAGGGGTTCTATTCACTCTGGGAGCTGGATTAGTGTCAAGGACTCTTCACATGTAAATAAAGAGGAACTTGGTGATGGGATACCAGCACTTGTGGAGTTATTCCAATGGCGATGAGAGAAAAGCACGCTCCTTTTTCACTCACTCACAACAGTCAACTTGGAGTTCGGGTAAGCATTTCTGGCATCATGCTGTTATTTTGGAAGCTTGACACATCCGAATCTACCATTGAAGGCTGGGCCCAGTACATGGAAAGAATGCATTATGTTGTCCAGGGAAATTACACTGGGGCAGATGAAAATCAATGAGTAATTTTCCTGACAGCTTGTGGACCCGCAGCTTTTTTGGTTACTAGGAGTCTAACTTTCCCTGAGGCATCAGATACTAAAAGTTTTCAAGATTTGACTGATTTATTTAAGGAATATTATGACCTCAAGCCTCTTGTAATTCTGAGATGCTATCATTTTACTCAGCAATTCAAGAACCAGGGAAATCTGTATTAGGATTTTTGACTCGGTTAAGATGATTGGCAGAGGCATGTGACTTTGGTTTAACCCTTAATGAGATATTGAGAGACCGTTTGGTATGTGGGATTAATGAAGTAACCATGCAAAAGCACTTACTAGCAGAAGCCCAACTGTTTCTTGCACCCTGTTTCTCACACTCTGTTTCTCCCACTCTATTTCACCCCCTGTTTCAGCCCCTCTGTTTGTTGCACTCTGTTTCAGCACCTCTGTTTTAACCCCACTGTTTCAGCCCCTTTGTTTCTCGCACTCTGTTTCTCGCACTCTGTTTCTCGCACTCTGTTTCTCGCACTCTGTTTCTCGCACTCTGTTTCAAACCCTCTGTTTCAAACCCTCTGTTTGTCGCACTCTGTTTCAGCAGCTCTGTTTTAGCCCTTCTGTTTCAGCCCCTGTGTTTCTTGCACTCTGCTTCTCGCACTCTGCTTCTCGCACTCTGCTTCTCGCACTCAGTTTATCTCCAACTGTTTTATCATTAGAAAATGCA
Source organism: Rhincodon typus (assembly GCF_021869965.1). NCBI lineage: Eukaryota > Metazoa > Chordata > Chondrichthyes > Orectolobiformes > Rhincodontidae > Rhincodon > Rhincodon typus. The sequence goes on from NW_025966581.1 coordinate 28,007, forward strand.
GCAAGTGGAGCATATGATTTGCAGGGTATTCCGATGGAAGTGGCTAAGCTTGCCCATCCAGCTGAGTTTGGGGAACACCACTTGAGTGAAGGCAATTGCATAGCCTCACTGAGGACATATCCTGAACAGATGGACTCTAGGTCAGCCCACTGGAGGAGTCTGTAATGGCTTTAAATGTTCTGGACATACTTCCAGTCACAGCTGACAATATCAGACTTTGGACACAGAAAGATCCGTTCCTGACAAAACTGAAACAACTGGTGGTGATGGGGGAAACCAAAGGGCTGTCATAACCTGAACTGAAACCCTTTTGGAGATGGAGAGACCAGATCACAGTAGAGGACAGCATATTATTGTGGGGAGCGAGAGTGACTGTCCTGAGCAAAGGTCACTGTCAAATACTGGCTGAACTCTACCAGGGTCATCCAGGGGATTGGATGCAGATGTAGCTGCACTGGTGTGGCAGCACTCAGAGTGTCAATAAAGATTAAAAATTACCACCAGAAGCTCCCCCACATTTGTGGGGAATACCGGGTAAACCCTGGACTTGTTCACACGTCGACTATGCAGGTCCTTTCATGGGCTCAATGTTCTTAGTCATTGTGGATGCCCACTCAAAGTGGCTGGATGTGCGTAGAGTTCGTTCATCAAACACTGCGACCATGAGAGAAAAACTGCACTCAATCTTTTGCAACACGGATTCCTGGAAGTGTTGGCCACTGTTTACCAGCAGGGAATTTGAGTATTTCCTGAGGTCGAGTGCTATTTGTCATATAAGGACAGCTCCATACCACCATCATCCAATGGTCTGGCAGAAAGAGCAGTCCAAACTTTGAAGGCAAGCTTAAAGAAACAGCTTATAGTTTCATTAGATACCAAATTGTTCCAGTTCCTATTTGATTATAGGACTACCCCTCATGCAAATACAGGGATAGCCCCAGCAGAGTTGCTAATGGGGAGAAAACACTGCAGCAGGTTAAATCCAATCCTCCCGGAGTTGGGGGGAGTGGGGTGAAACAGCATCAGGAACACCAATGCTGGATACAAGACACTTCTAAGTGAGAGAGCCAGTTTACTTCAGGAGATGAAGTTCGATGTAGGAACCATGGGAATAGCCCTGCATGGGTAAGAGGCATTGGCGGATGTGAGGTCTAGTCCAGTAAAATATAAAGCTTGAGTAAGTGCAACGGTCCTGAATGAGCACTTGGTCCATAAGAAAGCTGAAAATTCACAAACAGTGTGGGAGCAAGACATTCCCAGTTCCTTGACTGCCTTTCCGACTGTTCCCAGACCCATGGGTTCTCCCTCTCCACGCATTGAAGAACCTCGGAATCTGAAATGGACACGGTGGTCGTCACCGCCTCGATGTCTTTGCTGCCTGAAGAAGAGTGAATTTTTTTCAAAGATGCTCCAGACGCAAGAGGCAAGCTACTGCACATTACATGCCGCCCGTATCAGAGGCAAAGTTGGAGGAAGCTGACCCAGTGACAAAATGTCCCAGGTGATGCTACAAAAAAAGCTGGCCTATGCCCTTAGACTCAGGGGGAGGGATGTAGTAATTGTAACAATATCATCCTGGTGGACCTCAAGGAATATGAGTTCCCTAATTGAGGCAGTTCATCTGGTCCTGTCTTAGAACCATATTGTCTCTTCACTGTCACTTTGTCAAAATCTTGGAACTCCCTTCCTAATAGCATGACTGTGGCAGTTCAAGATGGCGACCCACCAACCACTTCTCTGGGAACGTGCAACAAATGCTGGTATTGCTGGCTCTACTAACATTCCATGAAAGAATGGGAAGGGTAGACGTAGAGAAGATACTTCAAATGGAGGAAAGACCAGAACCACAGGCCAAAAATATGAATCACTGATAAATTAACAGGATATTCAAGAGAAGCTTCTGTACTTAGCCAGTGGTTAGAATGAGAGACTCAGTATGACCAGGCATAGCTGAGGGGAACAAATTAGATGCATTAAGATAAAAGTTAAATGAACAGGGAAGTATAAGGATTATTTTAATTCATTCATAGGATGTGGGTGTTGCTGGCTAGGGCAGCATTTGTTGTCTATCTCTAAATGCCCTTGCAAAGATAGTAGTGAGCTGCTTTCTTGAAATTGTGTATTCCATGAGGGGTAGGGACACATACAATGATTTTAGGAATGAAGTTCCAAAATTTTAACTCAGCCTCTATAGCGATATAATTCCAGGCCAGGATGGTGTGTGGCTTCAAGGATTTTTTGTAAATGATGGCATTCCAATGAATCTGCTGCCTTCATCTTTCCGGGTGTAAGAGGGCACAGGTTTGGTGTTGTAAGAGGGGGCTTAGTAAGTTCCTGCAATCTTATAGGCAGAATGGAAAACTGTCACTGTGTCAATGGCTGAGGAAGTAAATTTTAAAAATGACGGACGGGGTACCAATCAAGCACAATACTTTGTCTTGGATAATGTTGCGATTCTTGAGGGTTGCTGGAGCTGCACCTATCCAGTCAAGTATTCCATCACATTTTTGACTTGTGCCTGATGCGCATGGGAAAACTAAGCTCTTTTGTGCAGTTTGCATATTTCTGCTATTTTCATTTCTACTTTCTATTGCTATATTCTTGTTGACACTGATCTTTGCAAATTCAATAATAGTTGTTATTAAAATCAAAGTTTCATAACCACAACTGTTCAAGTGTATGTATCTCTCAGGCTATTATAGAACAATAATATTAATGATTACTTTTATATAGTTGTTGAAGTGCTTGAAATAGAACCTCTTTTGGATTTCCCACCATTCTGTATGTATTGCTGGTGCTGTGTTCACAGTCTCTCTGAAGTATTGTCATGCTTGTTTCCTGAAATCACATTAATGGCACTTCTTCTTGCTGCAGCAATGTCTCTATTATACAATTTACAAAGGACTTGGAGCATCTGGCCAGTAAACCTGGTTTGGTTTATCGACTTCCTCAACAATTTTAACTAAACTCAAAATCTCCCCTCCCCCTACCGCATGCCAAAACCAGCCCAGCTTGTCCCCGCCTCCCTAACCTGCCCTTCCTCCCACCTATCCCCTCCTCCCACCTCAAGCCCCACCCCCATCTCCTACCTACTAACCTCATCCTGCCCCCTTGACCTGTCCGTCCTCCCTGGACTGACCTATCTCCTTCCTAACTCCCCACCTACACTCACCTTTACTGGCTCCATCCCCGCCTCTTTGACCTGTCTGTCTCCTCTCCACTTATCTTCTCCTCTATCCATCTTCTATCCGCCTCCCCCTCTCTCCCTATTTATTTCAGAGTCCCCTTCCCCTCCCCCATTTCTGAAGAAGAGTCTAGGCCCGAAACATCAGCGTTCCTGCCCCTCTGATGCTGCTTGGCCTGCTGTGTTCATCCAGCTCTACACCTTGTTATCTCAGATTCTCCAGCAATTGCAGTATCCACTAAACTAGCCTCATGTGCCTGTATTTGGCCCATATCCCTCTTAACCTTTCCTATTCATACACCTATTCAAATGTCTTTTAAATGTTGTAACTGTATCTGCATCTACCACTTCCTCCAGCAGTTCATTCAACACATGAACCACCGTCTGTGTGAAAAAGTTACCCCTCAGGTCCCTTTTAAATCTTTCTCCTCTCACCTTAAAAATGTGTCCCCTAGTTTTGAACTCCCTCATCCTAGGGAATGGACCTTTGCTATTCATCTTGTCTATGCCCATCATGATTTTATAAACCCCTATAAGATCATCCCTCAACTCCTTTGTCCAGTGACAAAAGTCCCAGCCTATCCATTCTCTCCTTATAACTCAAAGACCCTCCAGACCCAGCAACATCCTGGTAAAACTTTTCTGCACCTCATCCAATTGAACAATATTCTTCCTATAGCAGGCCAACCACAACTGTACACACTACTCCAATGTGGCCTCACCAACATCCTGTACAACATCAATATAACATCCCAACTCCTACAGTCAATGGTCTGAGCAAGGAAGGCAAGCGTGCTGAATGCCTTCTTAACTATCTTGTCTACCTGTGATGTAACTTCAAAAATTACCTACCTGAACCCCTCAGTCATTTTGTTTGACAATATTAGCCAGGGCCCGACCATTAACTGTATAAGTCCTGCTCTTCTTCGTTTTAACGAAATACAAAACCTTGTATTTATCCAAATTAAACTCCACCTGCCACTCCTCAGCCCTTTGGCGCAATGGATCAAGATCACTTTGTAATCTTAGAAAGCCTTCTTCACTGATGACTATCCCACCAATTTTGGTGTCAACTGCAAATTTATTAACCATGCCTCAAAAATTCTCATCTAAATCATTATATAGAATGACAAACAACAGTGGACCCAGGGCTGATCCCTGCAGAACACCACTGGTCACAGGTCTCCAGACCAAAATGACCCCTTCACCATCACACTCTGTCTCCTACTGTTAAGCCATTTTTGTATCCAATTGACAAGACGTCCTTGAATCCCATGTGATCTAAGTTTACTAATCAGTCTACCATGCAGAACTTTGTCAAAGGCTTTACTGAAGTCCATGATGACGACAGAGCAGTAGATGTTGTCTACAATCTTTTTGGTTCCACCCTCAAAAACCTGAAGCAAGTTTGTTAGATATAATTTCCCATGCACAAAGCTATGCTGACTATGCCTGGTCAGTCCTTGCCTCTCCAAATGCATATAAATCCTATCTCTCAGAATCCCCTCCAATATTTTATCCACCACTGATGTCAGACTCACAGGTCTATTGTTCTCAGGCTTCTCACATTCATTGTCAATCACACAGCTCAAGAAGTCCGATAGAACCAGCCCCTTGGTGTAATATGGCTGAAAGGTCTCAGATAGCGACTGCTCCCCTTGGGCCTTGCCAGCTGCTGCCCCAAGATTTAACGTATCCCTCAGCACATAGCCCTGGACTTTGGCACATTCCAAACTACAACATTCAGCTGAGGACAATTTATTTGCATTACAAGACCAACGCGTTTCAGGCAGACTGAAGAGCTGCTTTCACCAAGTTGATGGTCCTCCAAGTGCTGTTGATGTTCGCCTCTGTGTACATTCCTGAGAACAGTCTGTAGAGCTGGTTAGGATGAACCTCAAAAAAGCAGCCAAATCCCTCTCAGATCACACCTTCTACTGTGTACAGTTCTGATCATACCTGAGGAAGAATATACTTGCCTGAGAGTGAGTACACTGAAGTTCCTTACATGAGGGAATTGTTCTGAGAAGAAATTAAGTAATTAAACTTCCATGTCCTAACGTTTAGAAGGGTGAGAATTATATAAGTGTAACACAAAAGGGGCTTGATGGGGTATATGCTGGGAGGATATTTCCCTTCGTGAGGTGGCCAGAACCTGGAGTCACAGTCTCAGAGTAAGGAATTAGCCATTTAGAACTGAGATTAAGAAGAAAGTATTCACTCCTGGGATTGTTATTCTTTTTAACTCTGTACTGCAGAGAGCTATGGATGCTAAGTCACTGAGGTATTCAAGACAGATCGATCAATTTTTGGGTATTCTGGGACATGGATGGATGGTGCTGGAAGGTGGAGCAGAGATAGATCAGCCATGACCTTACTGACGCTGGCACAGAGACCCAGCAGCCTACTGCTACTTATATTTCATAAGTTCTTCAAACCAAAAATGATCCTTTACCAACAATGCTTGTGCATCTCTGAGCGAGATTGCCTCCTTGGGCCTAGTAGAAAATGTAACAGCCTTGCAGATTATTTGACTTTTGTGATCTTAAGGCCGCTATAGTTATTGTAAGCTATGGGAGAAACTATTCCTTTGAGTAAATGCTTCCCAAAATAATGATGAGATAAAAAGCAACACAATAAATTCATTACTCTTGTGTAAAAATGTAGCTAGTCACAAACCATTGCAGATGGGAAGAATTTTTGTAATTTTTGAGGCCCTTGTTCCTGAGATACTAGCTAATGTCATATCTAGATTACCCATCTAGACAAATCCTTCTGAATGCATTTTTTTTTGTTGTGAACTTTGACTTGGTGTACAGGAGAAATTTGATTGTTTGCGTATTGTTTGAAATACAATTCATGAATTGATCGTTGGCTTTATGTTCCCTTGCAGTCATCTCACAGCTCACAGACAGCGGCAGCTACTGCACCTGCGGCTCAAGCAGCATCTCGCATTAAAAAGTTTGCGATTTACAGGTGGAATCCAGATAAAAACCGAAAGAAGTGTGGATGCTGTAAATCAGGAACGAAAACAGAAGTTGCTGGAAAAGCTCAGCAGATCTGGCAGCATCCGTGAAGAAAAAAATCATAGTTAATGTTTCGGGTTCGGTGACCCTTCCTGAAAATGTTACCTCTGACTTTTTTTCTTCACAGATGCTGTCAGACCTGTTGAGCTTTTCCAGCAACTTCTGTTTTTAGAATCCAGATAAGCCTGGTGACAAGCCTCGAACGCAAACCTATGAGATTGATCTAAATGCGTAAGTGCTCCAAGGGGAAATGCCACAGGGTGTGCATTTGATTGCACTGGACAGACTTCTACTGATTTAAATTTTACTACACTATGCCCTTTTTATTATAGTACTACTTTGGATAGAGGGATTTTGATTATTTTCTAGCAGGATTAAAATGGTGAAGTGCAGTGATGAAATTGGAAAAGGCCTACTGATCTGCCAGGCCTATCCCTCAGTAGTCCGTATGCAAATATTCCCAAGTGCATTTAACCTTGAGAATATGTTGAATGACCAGAGTGAAAATTACCAAGAAGGAAAATCTCCAAACTATCTGGCTCCCCCTGTGCCATTGGCAACTCTTCAAGAAATGGGTCTAACATTACAGTCTGTATTCATTTCCTGACTATTTGTATTCTGTAATCTTTCCTGTTCTGGCAACAAAAGAATAGCTGTCTTCCTTATAGTTCTTCCCTTTGACTACTTCTGTATTCATCTAAAAATCTCATTACAGCAAAGATTGAACAGATGTTTTCTGGAAATGTTTTCAATGTGTGAAACCTTCTCAGTTCTACAACCCTCTCCTCTGGCCTTTGTGCATCTTCTACTTCCTTCACCAAACAACTGTTGAGTGTGTTTCTGGCCTTTTTAGGACGTAAGCTTTCAAATTTCCTTCCTACAACATTGTTGACAATCCAACTCTTGCTCCTTATTTAAGATGTACTTATAACTTGGCGCTTTGAAGAATTGAGCAGCATCCTAATATCTTCTTTGATTCAGACTTTGCTTTAGTCTGTTTAAGCTCCTGTGAAATGGCTTGGGACTTTTAACTACACTAAAGACAATATACCAATGCAAGCTGCACTAGAGAGAATTGAAACTGACATGTAGTGTCACAACTGGTTCAAATATGTAGATGTGGTCCGATGGTACTAGATGCTCTTATCAAAATCAAGAATGAGGTAGACTGACCTTCCGAAGATCTTGCAGGAAAGGTCAGTATGTATTGTATGTCAGTATGAAGTGACAGTGACAGATCAATGTCTGCATTTCAGATGGAATCATTATAGTCTCACATCTGTGGATAGAAATTGGGCCTTAAGTGAGAAAAGAGTGTATATATCTAGATATTTGTTAATCCCATTCTTAAAATAGCCATCGCTATAATTAATAGTGTGCATAGGTGTGGAGAGTGACAAAAGGTTTTCCATTACCTACTTGTAAATCTCAGACATTTGCAATGCCACTGCAGTGTCACCTGCTGTTCAATGTTCCTTTGAATGCCATGGTTTCTTCTTGAAAGTATCCAAGCATGAGTTGGTATTTATGACTAGTTTTTACTGTCACTGCCTATGCCTCAGGACACAGCTGCATCTGCAAGGCCCAAATGTCCAATGAGTCTGCAACCAAGAATTTATTTTGTAGTTTCATCATTGTTAGCCACTGCTGTGGGATCACAATCGCTGGCTCTGTGACAAACAGACATGACCATATGCGGAGTATCTAAGTAGCTGAGAATCCACAGCAAACATTTGATACAAGCAGAATTTTCAAAAATTGTAATCTATTATGTGAAAGGATTATGACACAGTCAAAATCAGACTCAATTTATTGTAAAGTGGGTTTAATGATGTCTATGTAATAAAAAATGAAATGTCATGGATCAGAGAAACTAAGGCAGCAACATTTATGGGAAAGCAGTGGTAATACCTATCAAATGTTCAATGCAGGAAACGCTAGGACTGAAGAGGATCTTCTAAATTTAATGATAGCTTAAATTCACTAGAATTTGTTTTTTTTTGCTCTGACTCTCATGCGGCAGCTGGATGTATTGAATGCTGGATGGTGTGTGTGTGTGTGAAAGGCAACATTTTAAGAGAACTACTTAGACAGTTCTAAATCTGTAGGACATGTTTGGGAGGTGAGAGGTAGGTAGATTCAGGACTCAAAGAAATAGAGATTGTCTCACAAGAAAAGGGGCAAGTGAATTGCATCAGGTTTCCTTGCTTTGGATGAGCACTTGCCTGCCAGATTGGCAATTCTTGCCTCTCTTAAACTGGCTCATGGAAACCTGTGTTGGAGACACACTAAATCACTGACAAAATATTATTCATAATAGTAATCAAGTGAGGCTGTGAGGTTCAGATTTTCAGTGTACCTCTTGGTGTGGAATACTCATTCAATCCCAAAAATGTGTGATTAAACCAAAGTAGGCAGGCGGCTGTCTGGTTTCCTCATTCGAACCCTGCTGTTCATCTTGTCCAGGGCAAGGTTTTGAAATTCCCTCCGTTAGTATCTGCTGTAGTGGTCATGCTAATACTTGTGTTTCAGGGGTGAATTTAATGTCATCCAGCAGTACTGTAATCTACTTTGCCCTTTTCCATTTCAAAGATTGATTTTCTTTATTGAAATACTGATAAACTTGACAGTCACTTTTTGGGGTTAATTGGAGTGACTGTTTTGTATGTTTAGTTTATTTTAGTATAGATGAGGGAGAATCAGTTGAAGTGGTATACTTGGTTTTTCAGAAAGATTTTGAAGTTCTACACAAAAGATTATTGTGCAAAATCAAAGCACATGGGATTGTGGTAATGTACTGGCGTGGATCGATAACTGGTTAGGACAAGAAACAGCATAGGAATAAATGCTTCTTTATAAGTGTGGAATGTGGTGCCTAGTGGGGTATCACAGTGCTTGGGCCCATGCAACTTAAAATATATACCAACAATTTGGATGAAGGAATCAAATATAATGTATTTCCACTGCTGCTGGCAACACAAAAGTAGATGGAATAATGAGTGGTGAGGAGGAAGTATAGAGATGTCAGGGCAATTTATACATGTTGAGTGAATGGGAAAATGAATGCAGATGTAGTATAATGTGGATAAATGTGAAATTGTGCACTTTAGTAGGAAAAAACAGAATGGCAGAATATTATTTAAATTTTTATAAATTGGGAAATGTTGATCACAAAGGGACCTGGCTGTTCTTGCACATCAGTCACTGAAAGCATGCAGGTACAGCAAGAAGTTAGGAAAGCAAACGGCATGTTCTTCATTGCAAGACAGTTTAAGAACAGGAGCAAAGATTTTTTTTTTTAAAACAGGGCCTTGGTGAGACCATACCTATAGAACTATGGGCTGTTTGGTTTCCTTACGTCAGAAAAAATATACTTGCCACAGATGGAGTGCACAGAAGATTCACCAAACTGATGCCTGGGATGGCAGGTTTGTTGTGCAAGAAAAAATTGAGTTGACTAGGCCTGTACTCTCCAGAATTTGGAAGAGTGAGACAGAATCACTATTGGAACATTTACAATTCTGACTCGGCTGGACGGACTGGACACAAGGATGATGTTTCCCCTGGCTGAGGCAGTCCAGAACAAGGAGTCACTGTCTCACGATACAGGGTTGGACATTTCAGATTGAACTGAAAGTAGTAAACCGTG
>NW_025966582.1:0-37865 GCF_021869965.1 Rhincodon typus
TTGTGCCTGATCCAACAGAACCATAGCTTAAGATGAAATTGGTGGACTTTTCTAAGAATTGTCTTTACCCAGTTTGGTCTACATGTGACTCCAAACCTGCACAAATATGATTAATCCTCAACTTTCCTCGGAAATATTTTCAATAGCAACATTAAAGCATAGATTAAAAAAGGAGTCCAGTTTAATGGTATCTTCCAATTTGTCTCAAATGTAAATTTATGTTCTCGGTAAAGACAGCGAAGCAGTGGCAGGGCTTACTGCTAGACTGAATAATAGTCTAATATACTGCTGTGAACATGCTTCCTCCAAGGACATAACGATCTTTATACCAACTAACAGTGTGATTAGCTGCAAACGATGTGCTTTAAGGGGCTCTCATATAGGGTGAGGTTTCGGGAGCTGCATACAGCAGGGGCAGGACTGAGAGGGGTTGCAGAAGTGTGGGTGTCACTGCCAACACTCTAACCAATTACATCCAGTAGGGAGCATTCAAGGGTGGCATTCCTGCCCCCTGTGTCATTTGGGACCTGGGTGGATAATTAATTCCCATGCAAGGACCTCATCAGTTGATATTCACTCTACAGTGGGCAGGAGATTTGCCACATGGGAAGTCTAAAAAGCAAATCACACTGAGTTGGATGGCTGTCACTCCACACCAGGGCATGCCTGCAGAGGTGCAGCAATCTTACCTTGTTATCATCAACATGTTTGCTTATTTCTTCCATTGTGACCACAAGCAAGGTCCCATTGTTCAGGGTCCACCTTGCTGCCTGATCAGCTGCAACAGTCATATTATGTACATCTAAAATGGAACATTTGACACCAGGACTGGAGCGCACTTCAAAGAACTGGGATCCTAGAGGTGCCGGCCTGGGGAAAGAGAAAATATTTTAAGTCCAGATAATTGATCACTCAATTCAAAACAGGATGTAATTGTTTTCAAAATAGGGTTTGAACTGGCAATGATGTCCATCCATTAACTCAGTTCAAGGAATCTTTAACCTCTCGGTAATGAGATTAGTCCGCATTTTACAAATGCGCCAAATCCGCACAAGATGGGCACCATTTTTGATTAGAGACCTAAAGGGTAAATGTTCACTTGCTATGATGCATTAAAAGCAGCATCTTAACTTGTAGAAGTACAATGCTGGACTCAATTCCCAGCCCTGATTGCCTCTGCTCAGAGATTCTTACAGTCAGCAACAACAGGAATTGAAAGACAGCTCTCAGAAGATCACAGCTGATATGAAAAGGCACTATTTGATCGAGGCAGGGTAATAACATTTAAACCATTGACAACTCAAAAACCAGGCATCAGGACCGATGACAAATCTTTATTAAAGGAACTGATTTTCACATAATCTTAAAAGGAGGAAAGAGAGGCAAAGAGATTTGAAGACGGCATTCTGGGCCTTAGCAGTTACATAGTGGTGCATAGAATCTAGGAGATAGTGGTCAGAGTTGGAGGAATGAAGAATCTTTGGAGGATTGTCGGGTTGATTACAGAGATGGAAGGGAGCAAGGCCACTGAAGGATTTCAACATGGAATCACTGAGGCCTTAACTTTCCTGCATGTGGCTCTGTGTTTGAAAGTACTGCACATTTCTGTAAAGATGATGCATGAACATGCTTGTGTGCATCTCCAAGGGCTGTTGCGCTGCTTGTTTCTGATAGCTGCATCTTCACAATGTAAAGGATCATTGCACAGGATGTAGAATGTAAAAATCAAGCCGTAATAGACTATCAGCCAAATGTTTGACAGCCACAGGAGGGTGGTGGGTTCTGTGCGAGTAGGATATAAACAGTAGAGCTTTGAAGTAACTCAAATTTACAACACCAACATACTGTTTGTACTTTTTCAGATGCTGCTTTGGGGTGCTTTCATGAAACATGTAACTAAAGAGCTGCTGAGTACTTCCAGAATTTTGTTTGTCTTTCTTGGGTACAAAGTGAACGATCATGCACTTCTCCATGTTGAACTCCATTCACTACTCACTTAATTTCTGAAATCTCCTGCTAATGTGGTGCAATCTACAAACTTGCATGCACAACTCGCAATTCCTTCATCCAATTCACTGATTCGAATAGTGGCAAGTAGAGGCCAGGAGTACAGATTCCTAGGGAATACCATTTCACACAACCCATGCATCAGACTATATTCCCTTTATCTCTACTCTATATGCCACAACCAATTGCCAACATATGTCAGAACGTTATGCAATTTATGTGTTTCCATTGTAAGACATTCGTGATTTTCTCATCTAGATGGTTTCCAGATATATCTCACTGCTTTTTTGTGGAGGAATGTTGCAACATAATGCTTCACGTAACATTAAGGTCAAGGTACCACTTATGACATCCTTTGGGATGATGCTATGACACTTTTTTTAAAATTTTTGATAGATAATGTATGCATAAGTAAAATAGTACTTACACAGATTACATTGAAAATGTCAACATAACTGAAAATGATGTTGCCAACTTTAAACATTATTTCTGCCTGTTAGGTGTCTTTCTGGTCATGCTGAAGATATTTTTAATTGGATTTCCTATTAAACCTTGAAATACAGAATAGCTGTGTGTGTTGCATGCAGTTGCAAATTCTAAGCCCCAAGTATCACCATGCAGCCAGTTAGCTCCTCTGCACATCTGGAGAGTTAAAGCCTCTTTTATACCAAAGATTTTAAATTTATACAACCCAAATTTTCATGTTGCAATTGCTATAGCATGTAGCTCTTGTCACACAAGTTCAGCCAGGTAGTCCTCATAACATATGAGTTAATATAAGAACATAAGAACTAGGAGCAGGAGTAGGCCATCTGGCCCCTTGAGCCTGCCCCACCATTCAATAAGATCATGGCTGATCTTTTTGAGACTCAGCTCCACTTACCCACCCACTCACCATAACCCTTAATTCCTTTACTGTTCAAAAATTTATCTAGCCTTACCTTAAAAACATTCAGCGAAGTAGCTTCAACCGCTTCACTGGGCAGGGAATTCCACAAATTCACAACCCTTTGGGTGAAGAAGTTCCTCCTGACCTCAGTCCTACATCTCCTTCCCTTTATTTTGAGGCGATGCCCTCTAGTCCTAGTTAAAGTGATCCCAGCAAACTTTAGCAGATCAGAGGTGTAGCATATCCTTCTGCAATCTGCATGCGCCTCTCATCCCATTTATTAAAACTTTTAATTATCATCTTTTTGTTCTTTGGCTGTAGCATTCTTTAGAAAGAGGGTGGATTTTTGACTCACTGGCCCTTCTTTACTTTTTAAAAGAAAGGAGGGACTTCCACATTTCTGAGATGGCATTCCACTCAGGACTCCCTCAAATACAAAGTCGTACTTCCATTTCAACAGTTCTTTCATATTACAGAACTGTCAGAGGAAGGCAAATGACACTCACAATGGGTCTTTGGATCTCTTCCTCAAACAGCAGTCAAAAGGAGAGTCTAAATAATTTTAAGGTGGAGGTCACTAGACCCTCGGTAAGCGAGTGGGTGAATGGTTACCAGGAATAGCCAGGAATGTGGAATATTCAGATCAGCTATGGTCGAAGAGCTGGGTGCCCCACAAATTCACAAGTTCCTTATATACATACTTCATTATTATGCCAATCAGGTGCAAGAAGCTATTTTAAACCATGTTAATTATGGCAATTTATGCATGTGTAGGTGTCTTTTGGGCAAGTACAGTGACCATTTTGGATTGCAAAAAGAGAGAAAGGACTTGCATTTTATCAGTGTTTTGATTTCAGCTTACGTTAATATTTGATGAGTCAGATCTCAGAGTGTCAACCTGGCTTGTTGATCCAAACTATTTTGTTAAACTGTGCAGACCAATTACTACACATATTCGCAAGAGGCCACCAATGCATTTTTAATGCAAAGAATAAAATGTTTATTAAACAAGAAGAAAAACAAAGTATATTATATATCTCAAAAAGAAAGGTTGGAAAGTTTTCATTACAAACATCAGACAAAAGATGGACTGACGTTACCCTTATACCCCCAGCAAGATCCTGACAAACACCCACAACCTCAGTGAAGAGTCACCATGATTTCCCCACTAAGGCTCTTTTTTCAGACGCAGATTGGGACAACTTCACTCGATTTGCTTTGGGCAAATTTTCTCTGCAGTCACAATATGCTTTTTCCCCTTCATCTGGTATCTCTGCCAGGGATACCTGAAAACAAAATTTGCTATAACAAGGTGTAGAGCTGGATGAACACAGCAGGCCAAGCAGCATCAGAGGAGCAGGAAAGCTGACGTTTCGGGTCTGGACCCTAAATTTGCTGTTACTTTTAGCTTCAGAGCAAACTCAAGTTCCCTGAACTCAACTGTCCAGGTTCCATTCTGGAGGGTCTTTTTCTGTGGCTGTATACCTTTATGACTATTAAACTGGACTGCTTGCGTCGCCCAGCCAACTGAACTGAGAGACAGAGAGAAATTAAACACTAAGTAAGAAACTGAGGGAAGCAAGGATACAAAATGTACTCTGCTTGAGCCAGTCAGTGACATTTTCTAACAGCTGAAAAATATCTGTTGTATTATATCTGACAGGCAGCATATATAGAGACATACTCATAAAATCATAGCATGTGACCTGAAGGTAAAAACATTCCATACTCCATCTTACCTCAGATCACTGGAAGCATGACACTTTGTTGGAAACCATTAGCTTAGTATTGTTAACACTTGTGGCTGAGAAATGTAATTTTGTTCGTAATAATTAGTTGTAATAAACATCTTGAATTCTTCAAAACCATGATATCCACAGCCAATTTCTTGTGTTATGGGAGCTAACAAAAGCATTGTCACATCAGGTAAAGCACCGTGGTGGAGACAAATTCACACCAACCCCCAATCAGGAGGGAGCTTAGTTGGCAAGATTGAAGGAGGTTCAGCTGGTAACACATCACAAAGCAAATAGCCAGGAATCAAGGATCTGAGTGGGGTGTTATTTCAGAGCATGCATGTACAATATAATTCCTGTTTTAAAATCATGTACTTACTAGCATCCTTCTCTACTAACAAGTCAGTACCTGCCTTCCATATGGAGAGGCTTGGCCAGAGATTGGGACTTCATCAGATGAAGACCCAGCTGTCAATTGTGTATCAATTAAAATCGGGAATAGAGATAAGGCCAGAAATCAAAGAATGCAGATGCCTTGGAGGAGTATTTTGGGACTTGGAGTTTATAGAAATTAGGAGGGGTGAGGCTACAAAAAGAATTGGAAAACATGAATGAGAATTTTAAAAATTAGATTTTTCAGCACTGGGATTCAATGTAGATCAATTAATACAGGGGTGACTGGTGAACAGAATGTGGTCAAGTTAGGATAGAGATATTGGCATTTTGAATAAGCATCATTTATGAAGGTGTAAAACAGGTAACTGGCCAGGAAAAAAAAATTGGAATAGTCATATCGAAGCATAGATTAATGTTTCAGCAGTGTACATAATGATACAATACTTTTACAAGGTTAGCAACGGACACCTAGTCCCTCTGCTTTCGCAATAATCAGCCTGCACTATGAATCATGTCATTGCAATTCAAACTCATAAGTAGCAGGTCAAAGCCATAAACAAACCAAGTGGGAGAGAAAATGAGACAACAAGTGGGAGTCGATACCCTTGCTCAGGTGCCTTAGAGTTCAGAATTCAGAAGCCCAGTATTTGCAAAATGATGTTCGATCAAACATACGTACAAAGATCAACTAATTTACTAAAAAGAAAAATTAAATCAGTTTTACAACTTACTTGTAAATGTCGATGTTGAGCACAGTTCCCACCACATAAATTGCCTGGTTAGGTTTCCCACATTCCAGGCGTACAATCCTTTGTTTGGACATAATGAAGGTTTAACTCCTACAAAGGAATAGTGAGTGTTTCAGCTCATATAGATGTTTATCTATAGACATCAATACAATGCTCACTTAACAGCCCATTAATCTTTCTCTTAACCTGCCTTCTGGTAGGAGAAAAATCCATTATTTTGTATAAACTGTTACTCTGTGACTCAATCTTTTATATTCATCTGCAAAATAAACAGTTTAGGATTTTATTCCTAAAATAAATCATTTCACCTGGTTATCGGAATAAAGAACACTGACCCTATAATAGTTACGTATGTCCTTTTACTTCTTTGTAGAAAACTTTAATTAAAATGAAATGAACCCATTCAAGTGCTTCCTATTATTGAAATCCTCTATTCATCACTTAAATCCATCAACAGTTAATCTGATTTAGGAAAAACATTTCATATTGAAGGATTTGCTCACAGCACACAGAGTTAGTGAAATTTTCTAATCCTCTTAGATTTTAGATGAATCTCAGTTTTTCAATCTCTTTCTTGATACTCACAATGATTACCATTCTAAATCGTCCCACCTTGTATAAGTGCAGAGCTACAACTACTCGAGTGAATTTCAAATTTTAAAACAATTGATTGGAGACTGTTCTGTGCTCACACTTAACCTGTAAGTTCCCGCAAGAGAAAGAGAGACTAAAAGTCATTGATTGAGACAATCATAGATTTCAGAAAAAATAAGCCTTCAACAAGATCCAGAAATTGCTGAATCTCTGTTGACTACAGTTGATTTTGAGAACAAAATAGATTTACCTCTGTGACTGTGGACAGCTGCTTCTCAAGCCTTCTCGGGGACTGTCAGTAAGCATAAAGCTCACAGAGACCAACAAGTATCAACTATAAACCCATGGTTGGCTGATCAGGTGTTTGGAGTCATTTCACAAAAAAAAAGTTGCAGAACCAACACCCTGATTTTTTTTCCAAAGTTGTTGAAATCACAGGTCAGAGGGCATATGTGGATAGAACAGCTACATGTACATTTCAGATGCACAGCCCTTCATCAGAACTCTATTTTCTGATTTTGTTTTGGGGTTTGCAACTTTATACCATTTACTGTACTTTAACGGATCAGAAAGATTGCTCTTGGTCAGCTCTGGCAAACCAATTAACTGTAAATGATGAGAAATATTATTTATTAATTCATAGATGTGGGGGTCACCAGCTGGGCCAATACTGTATTGCCCATTTTTACTTGCTTTAGAGAAGGTGGTAGTGAGCTGCCTTCTTGAACTTTGCATCGTGGATGACAGGTATACCAACGGTGTTGTTATCGGGGTAGTTCCAGGTGTCTGGCCTGAGGACGATAGTGAAAGAACAGTGATGTCATTTCAAATCAGAATGGTATGTGACTTGGAGGGGAGGTTGCAGATGGTGGTGATCCTAATCTATGTGCATTTATGTTGCATTATTAATTCTTCTCACATTTAGTGTGAAGACCTCATCCATGCATTCTATTTTGATTGTGGGCTGCATTTGGAAAAGGATGTCTTATAGTAAAAGGACTGAGAAAGGAATTACCGTACTTTTAAAAAGCAAATTACTGAAACTCATTGTGCGTCATTTTGCACTGTTACTTTGCTAGTAGGGGAAGGTATGAGAGGAAATGGTATGGCACCAGGGTTTGTATAAAGTGAGATTCAGCCTGCAATAATTTGGTGATTGATTTATGACCAATTGTGAATGCCAACGGTCATTAGCCTGACAACACATCTTTGGTTTCTGGGTAGTGCAAATGTAAACCAATTTTATGGGATATAATAACATTTATTGTAAAACCAGAAACCTACGTGTTTTCTGTGTGTCTGAAGCTAATAATTAGACACATACAGCACGGATACAGATCCTTGGGTCCAACTCATCGATGCTGACCAAGTTTCCCCAAACTAAACTTAGTCCCATTTGCCTGCTTTTTGCCCATAATCCCTCTAAACCTTTTTCATGTACCTATTCAAAAGTCTTTTAAATGTTGTAACTGTACCTGCATCTACTGCTTCCTCTGGCAGTTTATTCCAGAGATGAACCACCCTGTGAGAAAAAGCTGCCCCTTTAGGTTCCTTTCAAATCTTTCTTCTCACCTTAAAAATATGCCTCTTAGTTTTGAATTCCCCCACTCCAGGGAAATGACCTTCGCTATTAACTTTATCTATGCCTCTAATGATTTTTTAAAACCTCTATAAAAGGTCACCCCTCAACCTCTTACGTTCCAGGTAAAAGAAAGTCCCAGCCTATCCAAATAACTCAAAGCCTCCAGTCCCGGTAAAACACCCTTGTAAATCTTTTCATACAGTCAGAGTCATATGGTCATACAGCACAGAAACAGACCCTTCGGTCCAACCAGCCCACGCTGAACATAATCCTAAACTAGTCCCACCTGCCTGCTTCTGGCCCATACCCCTCCAAACCTTTCCTATTCATATATCCATCCAAATGTATTTTAAATGTTGTAATTGTAACCGCATCCACTACTTCATGAGGAAGTTCATTCCACACACAAACCACCCTCCATGTAAAAAATTTGCCTCATGTCTTTTTTAAAATCTCTCTCCGCTCACTTTAATATGCCCCCTGAAATTCCCCATGTTAGGGAAAGACAACTACCATCAACTGTACCTATACCTCATTATTTTATAAACTTCTTTCAGGTCACCCCTATACTCCAGTGAGAAAAGTCCCAGTCTATCCAACCTTTCCTTATCACTCAACCATTCCATACCTGGCAACATCCTGGAAAATCTCTTCTGAACCCTCTCCAGCTCGATAATATCCTTCCTGTGTCTGGGTGACCAGAACCGGACACAGTATTCCAGAAGAGGCCCCAATGTCCTGTACAACCCCAACTCCTATACCCAAAGGACCGAGCAATGAAGGCAAACGTGCCAAAATGCCTTTTTAACCAACCTGTTTATATGTAACACAAACTTTAAAGAATTATGTACCTACACCCCTAGGTCCCCCTGTTCTACAACACTGCCCAAGGCCCTACCATTAATTGTATAAGCTCTACCCTTGTTTGTTGTACCAAAATGCAATACCTCGCATTTATCCAGAATGAAATCCACCTACCATTTTTCAGCCTGTTGACCCATTTGATCACGATCACTTTGTAATCTCAAAACCTTCTTCACTGTCCACAATGCCGCCAATTTTGGTATCATTCGCAAACTTACTAACCATGCCTTCTATATTCTCATCCAAACCATTTATATAAATGACAAACAAAAGAGGATCCAGAACAATCTCTGGAACACTGCTGGTCACAGGCCTCCAGCCCAAAAAGCAACACTCTCCACCATTATTCTCTGTCTCCTGCCATTTAGCCAATTATGTATCCAGTTGGCAAGCTCACCCAGAATCCCATGTGACCTAAGTTCACTAATTAGTCTACTGTGCAAAACCTTGTCAAATGTTTTACTAAAATCCAAATAAACAGCATCTACTGCTCTGTTATCAACAACCTTTTTGGTAACTTCAAGGAGTTGATTCCATGTGAAAGGTAAAACAGAGAAGCAGCAGCCTGTAAAGTGCTGTATGAGTTTATATTATACATCATGAACATTCAAAAGAAGTTGGCTCATTTTTGGTTTGGAAACAATCCACTGAAATTGTGCACAGCAGTTTAGTTGCAGTGGGTTAGCTGATCACAACTGGGTTTTCAGTAGGGACATCATAATTGTACTCACTAACTCTAGCTGAAGGAGGGAAAGAAACAGTTTACACAAAAAGTTTCACTGAAGTATGACAACAAAAGTAAAGTGGACCTGACAGAATCTTCAGTTGTGTGGCTTTATGCTCACATTCATGTGTGTTGGTTTTAAGACAGACTGATCCAAGAAGAAGAACTGGTCAAGAACTGTCTAAGCTTGAGCTTCCTTATGACACAGTTTATTACATGTTAAGACTGAATGCCACAATGCATGATATTCAGAGATGTACCAGGTTCTAACCTTACTGCTGCTTTATTGAAAAACTATTCCATAAACTCTATCACCACGTGCTAGTTGTGCTACTCCAGATGCTTCTCTGTACACATCTCTTTTCTTTCTTTTTTTTTTAAAACTCTGCCCACATTCTGCTAGTGAGATGCAATTTCATGACATCATTGCAAGCTTGCTCCAGGGTCCCAAAACCCTTATATAACAGGAGCCATGTACAGATACATTGTATACAGATGGATTTAAATTCACAATCGGAGTTTCGGTTTTATTAAAACGTTAGCATTAAATTGGTAGCGAGGAGAGCTAGTAAAACAAAGATTAAAGGAGAAAGTAATCAGTTTGCAAAGTTTCATACTCCATAGTTATTTTTCATATTTCATATTATTTCTTCATGTCAAACCAGTTCCACCCGTCACTAATACATGACAGCAGGCCCACGTCATCTTATCTTTAACACTCCTTTCATGCAAAAGACACTTTGGATTGTATTACATATTTTAACCTGCAATCTCATTGAAGATTTAAAAAAAAAATGTTGTTTCTAGTGTTCACATCTCACATTCCAAGAAGCAAATATGCCTTGATAACAGTATTGCGTACATTTGAAAGTAATGAATTGAAGTATTTTGGGGCATCTGAGATGTGTAAACATTAAATCAATGCAAGTTCTTTATATACTTGCAGAGCGGTCTTGCTCAAGTTTGTAGAAGTTCAACAGCAATTTGTATTTAAATAGCATCATTGATTAAAAAAGGAGGGGAAAACAATTTGGGGACACAGGAAGTGTGCTGTTAGAGGACAAAAGGTGAATAAAATCGATAAGATAAATCAACTCGTGTACAGTAAAAGAGCTGTTAACCATTTGAAACAGTTGTCTGCAAGCACCAAATTTAGTTTGCTAAATGGTTAGCTGATTTGAAGCTTGAAAAGACCTCCTAGAACTTTTGCGTGCCAATTGTGCCTTCCCATGAAACACCTACTATGTTTCTATCAGTCATAAACTAAATAATGTATGATCCAAGGAAATTCCAGATAAGAACAATGAAGTTTTCCAGATTTGTTTTTTGGTTGCAAAACTAAATGTATTTCTAAAAGGGATGTTCTAAACACAGTATAGATTTAAACTAGTTTTAACACTTGATTGTTACTGGTTACACGTCACTGTTTGAATATTTTTAGGCATTAGTCTTTTGTCAGAAAGTGCATGTGGTCAAGGTTGCACAGAAAAAAGAATCAAAGTTAAAGCAAAAATGTGTTGTTACTTATGGAAACTGTAACTGGCAATTATTCCACCACTTAAAATTAAATAGTTTCTGATGTATATTAGAACTGCAGTGAACTTACCTTCATTCCAGGTGATGGGCAGTAAAGTCATTAATGAAGTTGCCACGAGGTTCCAGTGCCGAGCACACCGCAGATTCCAGTAGACATTTTCCATTGATCAGAGGCCCAAATGGATTTGGAATGCCCAGGTATTTGCGAACAATTATTATATTCACCTAGAGAAACACAGAATAGCTGTATGTGTTAAAGAAAAGGAAAACAGTAACTAGGAAGAGAAAGAAAGGAGCTAAATGACTAAAAAGGGATAAGCAGAGGTCAAAAATTATAGATTGATGAGGAAAGGAATAAATGATGATCAAGTGGAAATTCAACAAAATAAAAGGGAGTTGGTGGCGGTGGTGGGGTAGGGGATGCAAAAGGCAGATACAATTATCTAAGAAAGATGCAATTTCTGCTGAGGTGCTGTGCAGAGACCAGGCATCTGTGTGGTGATGGATTCTAATGGCTGCTCCTGTGTG
The DNA here is from genome assembly GCF_021869965.1 of Rhincodon typus. NCBI lineage: Eukaryota > Metazoa > Chordata > Chondrichthyes > Orectolobiformes > Rhincodontidae > Rhincodon > Rhincodon typus. The sequence goes on from NW_025966582.1 coordinate 11,606, forward strand.
CCTCACAGTAACCTGCAAGCACATACTGGGAACAAACTACCCAATCTCTTCCTCTGCTCTTTGCTAATATCTTTAAAGCTAAGACAACATAAGAATAATCAATGACACCTTCTTCATTAAATCCCAATTCCTTCTTTAGGATGTCTCTGTTCCAATCAATACATCAGAAATATATTCCCTCCACAGTCAGAACATCCTTCCTCTGATAAAAGGAGATCAGAACAGTGCAGAATACTCCAGGTATGGTCTAACCAAGGCCCTATCTAACTGCAGCAAGACATCCTTGCTCCTGTACTTGACTCCTTTCACTATGAATGCCAACATACCATTTGCTTTCTTCACCACCTGCTGTACCTCCATGTTTACTTTCAGCAACTGATGTACAAGGGCATCCAGATCATGTTTCCCCTCCCCACTTCCCAACCTATCGCCATTTAAATGTCTGCCTTCCTGTTATTGCTAACAAAATGGATAACATCACATTTATCCACATCACACTGCATCTGCTATGCATTTGCCCACTCACTCAACTTGTCCAAATCATACTATAGCATCTCTGCATCCCCCTCATAGTTCACTTTCCCACCTAGATTTGTGTCATCTGCAAACTTTGACATATTGCATTAAGTTCCCTTATCTAAATCAGAACATATCTATGTTGTGAGTAGCTGGGATCAAAGCACTGATCTCTGTAGTATCCCATCTAGCCACTGGCTGCCACTCAGAACAACGATTTTTATTCCTACTCCTTCTTTCCTGTCCGCCAAAGAAGGCGGAGGACTGTGACTAATTCTGATTAGATTTAAATCTAATGACCTCATGGGGTTCTGAGTCAGAGTCAATGTTGAGGGCTTCTGGGGCAATTCCCTGCCAAATTTATGCCACCACTTCTAGTGGGGACAGCAAATGTCAGCAAGCTATTTGACAGTAAGTGGTCTTACAGACCCACTGATCATGTTCTTAACTGTGATTGCCTGCTTCTCCGATCCTACTTCTATTTTGTTCTCTTTATACTTAAAATTATATTTAAATATAGGGGCAAGGAAACTTCCTGCTGATTACCACCTACTGGCCCATCTCAGCTAATAAATCAATACTCCTTCACGTTAAGCACCAATTGGAGGAAGCTCTGAAGGTGGCATGGGAAGAGAATGTCCACTGGCAGGGGACATCAGCAACAGTGGCTAAGTAGGACCATAATTGACCAAGCTGGCTGATTCCTAAAGGCCATGGCTGCTAGATTGGGACTGCAGCAGTTAGTGAAGGTATTGACAAGAGGGACAAACTTATTTGGCCTCATCCTCATGAAACTACCTGTTGGAGATTTCAAACAAACTAGCAACTCAAAACTGGGTATCCATGAGGTGCTCTGGGCCATCGGTAGCTGCAGAATAGTATTCAATCATAATCTGTAGCCTCATGGCCTGGTAAATGCTCTGCTCTACCATTATCATCAAGCTGGACTTCAATTCTGGTTTAATAAAGACTGCAAGATGGTCTGGAAGGAGCATCACCAAGCATATCTAAGAAAAATTAGGTGAGAATTTGGTGAAGCTACAGCATAGGACCAGTTGCATGCCAAAACAGCAAAGTGACATGCAATAGTCAGAACTAAGCAGTCCCACAACCAATGTCTCCAGTTTAAGCATTATAGTCCTTCCACATCCAGCTGCGAATAGTGGTGGCCAATTAAACAAATCCATGGAGTACTAGGCCCCACAAATATCTCCATCCTGAATGATGCAGAAGACCAGCACATCAGTGTAAGAGACAGAAGCACCAAATGGATAATCCATTGCGGCCTCCTCCTAAGGTTCTTGCCATCACTTCAGTCTTCAACCAATTCAATTCACTCAATTTCATAATAAGGGACGGCTAAAGGCACTGGATACTGTAAAGGTTAAGAGCCGTGACAACATTCCAACAATAGTATTAACCACTTGTGCTCCTGAACGAGCCATACCAATAGGCAAGATTTTTCAGTACATCTACATCACCAGCACTGATCCAACAATGGAAAACTGCCCACGTTTGTCAAATACCATGGGCAAGAAACAGGATATTACAAGTGTTCTCTGAACTTCAAAATGGTGTAAACTTTAAAGTCTGTGCCCATTTTCATGGGCTATCCAATTTAGCTCTGCCCCCCCCACCTTTGTGTTCCTATAATCAATACATCAGAGTTTCATATGCTCCAAGTCAAACGTTCACGACACCAGTTACAGTCCAACAGGTTTATTTGAAATCATAAATGATTTCTCAGCAATTTCAAATAAATCTGTTGAACTATAACCTAGTGGCGTGTGCGTCTGACTTCGTTGACCCCAGTCGACACTGGCATCTCCACATCATTTCATATCCCCCCTCATTAATGCTGCCACCTGGATTTCTTAAGAATAATTTATAATACTTACCTGCATGCAATAATCATTGAAATTCACACACTCTGGAAAATCTGTCAGTTTGCGTTTTACTTTTTCAAGCATGGCCATGAATTCCTTCCTTTAATGCTAAAAAAAAAAGATTACAGGTAGTTAATCACAAATATGAAATAATGTTAGATAATGTGAAATAATGCTCAGATTGTCAAGCAGCATCTACAGAAAGGAGAAACAAAGATAATGTTAACAAAGTTAAGCATGACCTGCTGAGTATATCCAGTGTTTTGTGTTGTTCATCCCAGCAGGCACATTTTGTTTTTGTAACATAGTGAAACTCTGCTAGCCATATGTTCAATAACCTGTCAAATTTCTTCAGCCATGAAAACAAATGCTTCAGAGTGAAGAAGAAGTTCCCTTCAGAGAACTAAATATGATAAACTAGAGAAAGTCTTTACACTCTCAGGCATGTCAGACAATAAAATGAAAAAGCACAGAGCCAGGAGCTGTGAACCTCAAAATTTATCACAGATTCCAGGAATCATTTATTAGGGTTAACAGTGAAATATGATTACCATAAAGGAGTGCCTGAGGCACTGACACTAAATTCATTGAGTTCTTCTTGATTGTAGTGACACTCTCACAGGATGGGAGCTATGGGTCAAAACAAACAAACATTCTTCTTCATTCATAATTCAATATTCAATACATAAAGCTTATATATGGTGCCACTGTCTAGTTTTCTTATGCTTCGTTGTTTATTGTTACCATTTGACTTTTATACTATTTAGCATGCCCTGGATCTAACTGAATGAGGAGAAATGCTTCATAAATGGAATTGGTACCCTTGAAATTGGAATTCTTGATCACTTTGGCACAGTTAAAGATATTGTTAATGAATAATGAATATTAGTTAAATGCTGAAAGAGTGCAGAAGGCTGCAACACAGAGACTCGATGTACATGTGCATGAAACACAGAAAGCTAGCACACAGATGCAGCAGGTAACCAGTAGGCTAATGGAATGTTGGCCCTTATGTCAAGGGAGTTGGTGTCATGAGTAGGGACAGTTTTAATGCAACTGTACAAAAGGTGCTGATGAGACCACATTTGGAGTATTGTGAGCTGTTTTGGTTCCCTTATTTAAAGGAAAGATATTATTTTATTGCAGGCAGTTCAGAGAGGGTTTGTTAGGCTAATCCCAGTATGGAGGATTGTCTTTTGAGCAAATATTAAACAGGTTGGGACTCTACTCAATGTCTCTCATTCTAAATTCCAATCTCATTGAGACATACAGGATTCTTAAGGGGCTTGGCAGGGTAAATGCTGAGAGGCTGCTTCCCATCATGGGACAGTCTGGGACCAGAGGGCATAATCTCAGGATAAAGGGACACCAATTTAAAAGAGTGTGAGATGAGGAGGAATTACTTCTCTCAAAGAGAAGAGAGTCTTTCAAACTCCTTGCCACAGAGAACTACTGGGGGCAGAGTCTGTGTGTGTATGGCTGAGATAGATAGATCTGTGATCTGGCAGGAAATCAAGGCTATGGAAAAAAAAAGGGCAGGAAAATGGTCATGAGGAATGTCAGACCAGCCACGATCCTATTGAATGGCCTATTTCATTTTTCTTATGATTTTAATGAGCAAGGCAATCCAGTCTCTGCTGTTTGATGCGGTTTCAAAACTTGAGTCTTGGAGGCTCCTGTAATTATGGGCAGCGTATTCCCAGCCCCTGAACAATCTAGGCAATGGCAAGAAAGGTGGGAGAATCACATGAGCTTACCAGTAAGGGGATTCCAACATGGAGTGCAAAAGTGCCATTTTTGAACCATGTGTTGAACAGCCAGATGAGATTCTTGCTGGTGAGACAAGAGAAGCCTATTGCATCCTCAATGTGACTGAATCTTGCCTCATTGATATGCACTTCTTACTCTTCCATCTGCCAGAGAGAAACAATTCCTGACACGAAAGTCATAGCAGTAATCTAGTGACTCCATCTCGCATCTGTTCCTTCCGACTCATGTCTTTGACACTAGGCATCATTGTCTCAGTGTGTGCTCCATGGGCAGCAACTACAATGTACCCTCAGTCCACCATAACTGCCATGGTGTCAATTTCCCTCTCTAACATGTCTGGTGCAATTGAAATGAACTAGGAAGGGCAGCTTCTGACTGCTGGTACTTGACTAAGTGCACGGCTAGGCTTTAAAGGTGGCACCAGTGCCAGGAATCCTGGGAGGTTCAGTAAAGGCCAATAGTTCATCTGTGGCAAGTGGAAGAATACAAGTGGGGAATATGACGAGTGAGGCACCATAGGAATGTGGTGCACAGGGAACGTGGTGAGTTTGTTAAGCCTTGCAGAGAGAACCCCTCCATGAAGCTTGCAAAAAAAAAGTGATACTTAGCCAAATTTTGGTAAAATACAGGGCTGAATTTTGTTTATGAACTTCATTCTGTCCCATCAAGTTCAAAATGCTGTGATAGGAATTATGTCTTTCAAGACCAACCCAGTGTCACAACAAACTCAAACACAGGGGGATGTGCGCTCAGCAAGTCCAGTGGGTCAGTGTCAAGTTTCCACCATGGTAAGCATTTTTTTAAAAATGGGGTAATGGGCTATGGGAAGCTCGGGCAAGGTCAGCATTTATAGCCCAATCATAAAGATAGTGGGTTGGGTAATGTAGGCAACAGGAACCAGAAAATCTGGTTAGGGAAATTGATCCAGTACCCATGAGGAAATCAATCACAGCAATTTACCTGTGGACAAACACTTGCTGAGGAGCTAGGATATTAGGAGTCATAACCCATGCAGTAATGAGGAATATGACTCCATCTATGAAAATAGAAGCCTGTCCAATGGTGAGGCAGAGAAAGTGTTAAAGTGTGAATGAAAAGGTAAAGTCACCATAGTATTATCAGACCACAAGTTTGCTTTCTCTTTAGAGAGAGATGACTGGTGGCCGTTTAACCAGTGGATCACCGTGCCGCCGACAAGGGGACTCCTGCATAGAGAGAGAGATATACTGATATCAATTTCTACCAGCAATGCCCTTTGCTATATATGGTACATCTCAGTATGATTACCTTCCACCCCAACCTTAAGTTTACCTGGACCATCTCTAACACCTCTCTCCCCTTCCTGGACCTCTCTGTCTCCATATCGGGCAACCACCGAGAAACCGGTATTCATTTCAAGCCCACCGACTCCCACAGCTACCTAGAATACTCCGCCTCCCACCCACCTTCCTGCAAAAATGCTATCCCCTATTCCCAATTCCTTCGCCTCCGCCGCATCTGCTCCCAAGATGAGGCATTCCACTCCCGTACATCTCAGTTGCCCTCATTTTTCAAGGACCGTAACTTCCCCCCACTCAGTGGTCGAGAACGCCCTCAACTGTGTCTCCCACATCTCCCGCAACTCATCCCTCACACCCCGTCCACACAATAAGAACCAAAAAAGAATCCCCCTCGTCCTCACGTACCACCCCACCAACCTCCGGATCCAACACATCATCCTCCGACACTTCCGCCATCTGCAATCTCACCCCACCACCAAAGACATCTTTCCCTCCCCACCCTTATCTGCTTTCCGGAGGGACCACTCTCTCCGTGACTCCCTTGTCCGCTCCACACTCCCCTCCAGCTCCACCACACCCGGCACTTTACCCTGCAACAGCAGGAAGTGCTACACCTGCCCCCATACCTCCTCCCTCACCGCCATCCCAGCCCCAAGAAGATTTTCCACATCAAGCAGATGTTCACCTGCACATCTGCCAATGTGGTATACTGCATCCGCTGTGGCTTTCTCTACATCGGGGAAACCAAGCGGAGGCTCGGGGACCGCTTTGCACAACACCTACGCTCGGTTCGCAATAAACAACTGCACCTCCCAGTCGCGAACCATTTCAACTCCCCCTCCCATTCCTCCGACGACATGTCCATCCTGGGCCTCCTGCAGTGCCACACCGATGCCACCCGAAGATTGCAGGAACAGCAACTCATATTCTGTTTGGGAACCCTGCAGCCCAATGGTATCAATGTGGATTTCACAAGTTTCAAAATCTCCCCTCCCCCTACCGCATCCCAAAACCAGTCCAGCTCGTCCCTGCCTCCCTAACCCGTTCTTCCTCCCACCTATCCCCTCCTCAAGCCGCACCTCCATCTCCTACTGACCAACCTCATCCCGCCCCCTTGACCTGTCCGTCCTCCCTGAACTGACCTATCCCCTCCCTAACTCCCCACCTACACTCACCTTTACTGGCCCCATCCCCGCCTCTTCGACCTGTTTGTTTCCTCTCCACCTATCCATCTTCTATCGGCCTCCCACTCTCTCCCTATTTATTTCAGAACCCCCTTCCCCTCCCCCTTTTCTGATGAAGGGTCTAGGCCCGAAACGTCAGCCTCTCTGCTCCTATGATGCTGCTTGGCCTGCTGTGTTCATCCAGCCCTGCACCTTGTTGTCTCGGATTCACCAGCATCTGCAGTTCCTACTACCACGATTAAATCTAAGTTGGATAAGTTTGTTTTATACTATTGACATAAAATGATAATAGGCAGAATTATCCCTTTCTGCTCTGTATGTCTATGTGAACTCTCTAATGAACCTACGAGTTAGACACATTCCTTATAGCTCTGCATACATTTCCCATTCAAGCAATAGCAGTATAATAATTTTAAGCAATATAAATGCAAAGCAATTTATGCCTATATACACTGGCTAGAACTAATACAGTGTAAACTCTGGTTTGGTTTTTGATCAAACTGTAAAAGAGTTGGACGCTATATTGGATTATTTATCCCATCCTAGCGATAGCAAAATCCACTGTCCTCCATCTTCATTCAGCATCCCTTTCAATTAGGCAGTGAGCAATTAGATGTTGCACAAGTATTTCAGTTGAATTTTAGGGATATTCCTCAGTTTCCATGTTCCGAGGCCTCAACAAATCCTGTATAAATTTAGAGAGATTGCCAAGGTAGAATTTTAAAGAACACTCCATGCCATCTTTGTTACCACTATTTTTTTTTAAAAACTTTTTACTTGCCCTCACCCTCTCATGGTCTGTGGGTATGCCTACGCTCTATGTGCTCAGGCTCATGAAGAATGCTGCTACCATTATATGTAACTGCAGGAAACCTTTTGGTTCAAAGTGTTAAAGGAAAACCACTGTCTAACCAAAAGGGTGTCTTCAAGTTAACAAGATAGTTTATTGCAAGATAGTCATTATGTACAGATAGACAAGATAGTCATTATGTACAGATAGACATCGTGGAACAACTACAGAGGCTGGAATCCCATCACCAAGTCACCCTTTATTTACTAGATCATTGTACACTGGCTATGACTAGGCAGCTCGAAGTCCATTCTTAACTGGAGTTCTAATCTCCTGCTTATTTTTTTTTAAAAAAACTGTGGAGATTCTCATCACCTGGTTATAGTTCTTAGATATTTTTCTTTACCCATGTTTGTGGGTATAGGTGCAAGACACAGTAAAAACACCAGGTGTTTAAATAATTTTATTGCTAGCCCACCCACAGGAAAGACACCCATGTGACTAAAGAACCAGTAGCAAGTAGAGCCCTTCTCCTGGGTGCATTGGTCAGCCAAAGCTCTCCTGATTGGGGTTATTAACCTGGGCCAATCAAGAACCTAGTAGTCAATGAGGTCCAATCACTACATCCTTGCACCCCAGATCTGGGGATGTAGGCTGGTCTTGTGCTTTAGCTTCTCTTGTGACAGTTTCATCCCAGGTTCAGGTCCTCTGACTTAGACTCAGACGCAGCAGTGCATACCAAACCGTGGCCCATATCTTGTGTCTGGAATATCTCAGGAAATTTTCCTCCTTTCCTTCCAGTATCGAGGCTGCATCCATTTTAGACACCACGGTCTCCTTGACATTAGACAGAGGAGGAGCACCTGCAGTCTGATCGGCCAGGTATGTTTTGCTCCTGCTGCATTTACAAGGTAACAGCTTTCAGCTGATCATGTGTTTGTTCATGACACCATCACCCACCCAAACTTTGTAAGTCACAGGACCTGACCTTGTCTGGTACCCATACAGGGCCATTCCCACAGTTCCAGCATAAAACCTCAATCCCCGAATTAAAATTTTCTTGTTGAAAGGAGAGATGTGGCTAGCATTAGCATTCCTGCTCCTGTTTCACCGCTTCCCCCCTTCCGGGTCTGGAAATATCAGGTTTAACTGGTGTGGAGTCTTCTCCCCATCAGCGGCTCTGCTGGAGCCATCCTTGTTGCGTGTTGGGTGGTCCTATAATTGAACACAAAACAGGAACACAGATGACGTCAATTGACACTGTAGGCAGCTTCTTTAAGCCTGTCTGTCTTCAACGTTTGGACCACTTTCCACTAGACCATTGGACAGTGGATGGTCTGGATCTGTCCTTATGTGCCAAAAGCCATTAGACTTTAGGAAATATTCAAATTCCCTGCTGGTAAATGACATCCTATTGTCCGTAACCAATACTTCCAGGGGTCTGTATATCATGAACTATGCTTGCAGTTTCTCAATCACCATCTCAATTTGCTGAACGAACATTATGCATGTTCAACCACTTTGAATAGGTGTCCACAACAACCAGGAACACAGAGCTCATGAAAGGACATGCATAGTCGATATGCGACTGAGTCCAGGGTATACCCAGCCATTCCCACAAATTTCTGGGTGCCGCTGGTGGCAATTTTTGCCCTTGTTGGCACTCGGCCCAACAACGCAGCTATGTCATCACCCAACCCTGGCCACCAGACATGACTTCTTGCCAGCATGTTTATCTTGGAAACCCCTGGTGGTATTCAGCCAGTATCTGGCAGCGACCTTTACTCAGGACAATCACCCTTGCTCCTCACAGTAATATGCCGTCCTCTGGTCTCACCAGGTCCAAAAAGGTTTCAATCCTGGTTGCAATGGCCGTTCTGTTTCCCCCACTACCTGTTTCAGTTTCACTAGGACAATCTTTGTGTCCACCGTTGGATATTGTCAGCAGTGACTGGAAGGGTGTCCAGAAAGTTCAAAATCAAAACAGACTCTGCCAGTGGGAGGCAGCTCAAGGCATTCGCATTAGCCACTTGGCTTCCTGGATGGTGCTCTCACTTGTATGCGCTGAAAATAAAGGGCCTAACGCTGAGTTTTACCAGAAGCTATGGGCAGCACTACCTTGTCTTCCTTTAGTAGCCCTAGCAAGAGTTTGTGATCTGTTACTATGACAAATTCCTGTCCAAACGTACCAGTGGAACTTCCTCACACCAAATACGGTGGCTAAACATTCCTTCTCTATCTGGGCATACTTGCCTTCAGCATTAGCTGAAGTCTGGGAAGCATACACTATAGGCATTCCTCTCCGTTGGGCCACCGCTGAGCCAAAGTGACCCCAATTCCATACAGGGAGGCATCGCATGTCAGCACTATTTGTTTCAGACTTTAGTGGGCCAACACCTTAGATGATAGCTGCTTTTATACTTCCCTAAAGATCACTTCTTGGCTGTGCAACTATTTCCAAGGCTGAACTTTTTCAATAGCAGGTGTAATGGTGCCAAGATGGAGGCCAGGTTAGGTGTGAATTTTCTGTAATAATTCACTAAGCCAAGGAAAGACTTCAAAACCGGGGCTCCTTTGATTGCCCTCACTTTCTCTTCCAAGAGATGTAACCCAGTTTTGTCAGCTCTAACCCAAGTAGGTCACTTGGGCACCTGGTACACACATTTTTCCCATCTAAGACATATGCCCACTGGGAGAAAGGTTTAAGTTCTATGTCCAAGTTCTCTTATTGGTCTTCCCTGTTATCAGTAAGTTGTCCAGATAAATGGCAACTTGGAGTAGCCCTTGTACATTGTTCTCCATATTCTGCTGGAGAAGGCCATACCCCAAATGGCAGCCTTGTATATTGATATAAACCCTTATGGGTATCAATTGTAGTGTACCTCTGGAACTCCTCATCCAATTGCAATTGCAGGTAGGCCTGACTCATGTTCAGCTTCATAACAGACAGCTTCTCCCACCACCAACTTTGCAGACAAGTCCTCTGTGAGGGATCAGGTATTTATCCAGCTGCAAGAAATGGTTTACCATTTGCTTAAAAACCCTACAAAAGGTGAACTGAGCTGCCAGGCTTCACAATCAGTACGACCAGTGCTGCCCATTCTGCAAACTGCACTGGTTTGATGATTCCTTCACTCTCCAGCCTCCTGATTTCTGCCTCTACTCTTGCCCACAAGGTAAATGGCAGAAGGCAGACTTTGCAAAATCTCACAATTACTTCCTGAAGTGGCTTTGGCCCCTTTGATAGTTCCAAGCCCTTCCTGAAAAACTCCCAGGTATTTCATTAGGATTTCACTGAGGCATCCATTTTCCAATTTAAAAGTGTTCAGCAAATCCAGGTGAATCTTTCTCAACCAATTCCACCCAGTAGGAATGGCTCAAGCCCTTTGCTAACCAACCGCTTCACATAGGAAACTGGAACCAAAGTTGTACCCTTAAGTTGCAATGGTTCCTCAGTGTATGTTCTCAGTCTGGCTGAGGTCTTGCACAAGTTTAATGTTTGGAGTCCAGAGTGAATCTTGTATTATGACAGATTCTGTGCCAGTATCAGCCTCCATGGCAGCTGGGTAACTAGTTAACCAAACATTAATTTTTAATTGGTTCTGATTTGGGTGTCACTAAGCAATTTAATTGCTCCAACCCACATATAGGGCAAACTTTCCAGTATGTACTCTCCTGTGTACCAGCCTATGAGTTTTCTTCCTCCTGTCAGGCCTTGCAGGAGTCCTTTACTGTCTCGAGTCCGTACACCAGCAGCATCTACAATGGCTTGCCAGCCCAAATTCTGAAGATCTGTTTAGCCACTTGGCCAAGGCTCAGGTTTTGTTGTGGGGTTCTGCTGCAGGTTGGCCTAGGGTCCCCCTACTCAGGATACTCCCTGCATGAGGCTCTGTGATTGCCTATACTCATGTGGTGTTCCCCAAGCTCAGTTGGGCAGGTGAGGGTGTCCACTTCTATTGGGATACCCTATAGTTCCCATACTCCACTTACCACAATTTCTAGTGACAATATCAGCTGCAGCGCCTGTTTGAAATCCAGTTGGACTTCAGCTGGTAGCTGTTGCTGCATGGTTACATCATTAATCCCACATAACAAACAGGGTCTCAGCATCTCATCCAGGGTTAACCCAAAATCACATGCCTCTGCCAGTCATCTCACCTTTGTGAAAAATCCTGATACAAATTCCCCCAGTTCTCTAACAGCCAAATAAAACTGAGTGCCTCAGGATTAGAAGAGGTTTGGGGTCATAATAGCCCTTAACCAACTCAGTCAGATCTTGGAAGGTTTTAGTGCCTGGTGCTTCTGGGAAAATTAAGCCCCTTATAAGCAAATACACAATCAGAAGGATTACTTGTTGCTTTTCATCAGCCTAAGTGTCATTCACCCAGAAAAAATATTGCATTCTTTCCACATACTGCACCCAGTCTTCAACAGTAGAGTCAAGTGAGTCAAGCTTGCCAAACAGAAGCATGTTGCCAGAAAAACTTAGCCCAACTCCATGATGACAGTTGCAAATGAATGTTCTTCAGGCACATCCTATTTTCTCCCATCACCACTGAAATAACTGCACAGAGGCTGATATCCCATCACCAAGTCACACTATATTTACTGATGCACAGTACACTGGCTGTAGCCAACCAGCTCAGAATCAGTCCTCAACTGAGGAGATTCTAATCTCCTGGTTATATTGGTCAGCCAAGGCTTTTCTGATTGGCCCAGGTTAACAACTCCAATCAAGAACCTCATAGCCAACGAGATCCACCAGGTTCCAATCGCTACACGTACTTATAGAGACTTAGAGAAGAACCAGATGTAGGTCTCACTGTTTTGAGATCCTAAGCTCTTCTGCTCAAATGCCCATATGACACTACCATAATGGATGATGCTTATGGGGCTCCTCAGTATTAATCCTTTCAGACCCATATACATCTCCCATTCATTGTGTAGTGGGGGTTGGGGTTGGTCAATATCAAGCTTAAACTGTTTATATTGAGCATTTTTTATCTTGCAAGGAAGCACTGCTGCTCTAGGGAAACATACACGTGACTTATACAAAGAGTTTCTCCAGTCAAGGATTTTGTTTGTAGATTCAGAAGCCTGGATAAAAGAGTTAAGGTTTAGTTTTAAAACATCTGAGCATTAAGGGGTTAAACAAAGACTATTGGAGCTTATGTGAAACATATTCCCATGGTAGAGCCTCAGACAAATTGACTGATAGGATGGGAAACTCACTAAGGTCATGCTAAAAGGTCGGTGCTTTCTCACTGTCAGAGGTTGAAATGTAACACTTAGGTTGCAGCCTGGTTGCAGAGATTTGGGATCTCAGTCCTCAAAACCACTGTAGATATATGTATCAGATCTGTAACAAGGAACAAACATCCACAGTGTTCTGTACAATCATGGAGATGTTGTGAAGATGCATTATCTAACATTAATTTATAATACCACTTACTGGACACCTATCCAAAAATTTTTGGAAAGAACACATTGCAAAGCAAAAGGTATTATTGTATCACCATTAATGTTCCTTTGCAAGGAACAAGCTGCTAGGATGGAGATGTGAAATCTGCAACATTTTCAGAGATATCACATGACCCAGTGTGTGGATGATCACTGAGGGGCAAAGATTAACTTACCTCTGTACCCTCTCTTGGTCTGAAAACCCTCTCATTGAATTTTGCGAATTGAAAATCCACTGGAAGCTCTTATCTTAGGACTCCTAAAGGAGAATTTGTCTACAGAACAGGAAATCAATCAGCTAGAAAGTTCAGGGAGACACCCAGTGTCAACAGGATGTATGCAAAATTACATTTGGGACAATCTGCAGAGGTGTGTCATAACACCTCTGAACAGGTTGATTTAAAAAAAAACCTAATCCTTTTCTTTGATTTTAACTGTTACTGGCCAAAGTATTTTTGAAAGAACATTCTGCAGGGTTTCAGTACCTTTTTCCCCATGGACATGGAGGTTGTGTGGGTGTGCTTGTTAGTTGTCAAGTAGGGCAGTTGTACGTATTTGCAGGGTTTAAACTTTTTTATTAATAACCTTTATACATTTGCTTGAGTACATTTTCTCTGCAATAAACAAGTTCTTTATTTGTTACTTAAGGAGCCTAGCAGACTTGTTTCTGACATTGAGCTATGTACACTGATTTTATATAATCAGACAAAACTTACTGAAGCAAATGATTTCCTTAACTACTAACTCAAGCAAATGAGATTTGGAAGTAACAAATAAAGACCATTTTTTTTGCAGACAAAATGTATGCAATTTAGGGTCTTCTTGAGGGTGATTTTCTGAGCCATTGGAACAGACCCTTGCCACATGGAGGTCACCAGCTTCACAGAAATGGTCATTCAATGGGCTATCAGAGCTGGAGGCTCCAAAGAAAGGGCTACAACCACCTCCATAGCCCAAATGGTCTATTCAGAGGGATGTACCTGCTTGCTTTCCCCTTCTGATTTTTAATTTTCACTTATATCTCCACATTGAAGTATCCTCTTAATATTTCAGCTGATCACAGGTGTTCATCTGTCCTGGTGGAGCTGCTGAATCTCGAACAGCCAACCTTCCAATTAGGCCAGCAGCATTGGGAGCTCACCTGCCCTTCTTAATTGGTTAAGCAGCTCAAAGGCAGCCAATTTAAATCCACTTCCTCATGGAGCCAGTCAAGTGCAGGCATGGAATTCCTATTTCATCCTGAAATCCTGACACCCAAAATGACAACCAAACCTCAGGTTAGACTGAAAATAAAGCTTAAAATTTCACCCCATTGAATTGAATGTCAATATATTTAGTAAATGAAAATTAAAACACGAATCACAGATGATGGAAAATTATGAAATTAAAGTGTAATGATCATCTATTGAGCACACCCAGTACAGAACGTGCCAGCTAAGTCAATTGAAAATGTGTCACCTTGTTGAATTTCAACATGTAGAAAGTGTACTACTGCAGACTAAGGGATGCACAGTCTTGGGAATTTGACAAGCACAATTGTAGATAAGGAAAATCTGCTATTACCATTGTAATAACACTGTTACTGCTTCTACATGAAATATTCTAAAATTGAGTCAGAGAGTCATACAGCACAGAAACAGACCCTTCAGTCCAATTCATCCATGCCGACTAAGTTTCCAATACTAAACTAGTCTCACTTGCCTGCATTTGGCCCATATCTGCCTAAACCTTTCCTATTCATCTAACCCTGGGATGTAGGTTTTAAACTTTGCATGATACTGCAAAAATGGACTATCACTATTCACCAATTGATTTAAAAAGTTAAGAAAGATCTAGAACCGACTGCCAATTCACCAGCATCTATTTTATACTATCATACTATACTGGTAAATGTCCAGTCCTGGATCTCTATCACAAATTTAATGGGTTTTGCAATTAATAGTCTCTCAAATTCAGAGACACCAGTCACCTCCCAGCATTTACTGCCCAGTGTTCGTTTAAATAATAGTATGACCTAGGAGAGCATAACAAAGAGACCTTGTAGCCTCAATTCATTGTTGAAATCTTGCACGTGTTGCTGCATGCATTCTCCTGTCTGTAAGGAAGGCTTACGTGAGATTCACTAATAATTCAATGGAAGTGACAGGAAACACCTGTCAACAAAGCTTAATCAGCTTGAGCTGTCTTGTCCAGAAAAGTCTGGTCAATGATCTGACAGAGGTTTTCAAGATTATGAAAGGCTCACTTTAAACACTCACGCTCTTTGTCAGCAATGCCCAGTGGCAGCAGTTTGTACTATATAGGAAATATATTCCAGCAACTTGCCAAGGCCCATTCAAAAGCATCTTGCAAACCCGTGACCCATGCATCCTCAACAAACAAGGATAGCAGACTGTAGTGATCGTAATGAGGTCAGCCAAGTGGACTTCATGTAATATTTGTATCCTGATGGGAGCAAATTAACGGCCCCAAACAGGGAATCCCAGCGTACAGATATAAACAGAAGTATCAGGGGTTCTATTCACTCTGGGAGCTGGATTAGTGTCAAGGACTCTTCACATGTAAATAAAGAGGAACTTGGTGATGGGATACCAGCACTTGTGGAGTTATTCCAATGGCGATGAGAGAAAAGCACGCTCCTTTTTCACTCACTCACAACAGTCAACTTGGAGTTCGGGTAAGCATTTCTGGCATCATGCTGTTATTTTGGAAGCTTGACACATCCGAATCTACCATTGAAGGCTGGGCCCAGTACATGGAAAGAATGCATTATGTTGTCCAGGGAAATTACACTGGGGCAGATGAAAATCAATGAGTAATTTTCCTGACAGCTTGTGGACCCGCAGCTTTTTTGGTTACTAGGAGTCTAACTTTCCCTGAGGCATCAGATACTAAAAGTTTTCAAGATTTGACTGATTTATTTAAGGAATATTATGACCTCAAGCCTCTTGTAATTCTGAGATGCTATCATTTTACTCAGCAATTCAAGAACCAGGGAAATCTGTATTAGGATTTTTGACTCGGTTAAGATGATTGGCAGAGGCATGTGACTTTGGTTTAACCCTTAATGAGATATTGAGAGACCGTTTGGTATGTGGGATTAATGAAGTAACCATGCAAAAGCACTTACTAGCAGAAGCCCAACTGTTTCTTGCACCCTGTTTCTCACACTCTGTTTCTCCCACTCTATTTCACCCCCTGTTTCAGCCCCTCTGTTTGTTGCACTCTGTTTCAGCACCTCTGTTTTAACCCCACTGTTTCAGCCCCTTTGTTTCTCGCACTCTGTTTCTCGCACTCTGTTTCTCGCACTCTGTTTCTCGCACTCTGTTTCTCGCACTCTGTTTCAAACCCTCTGTTTCAAACCCTCTGTTTGTCGCACTCTGTTTCAGCAGCTCTGTTTTAGCCCTTCTGTTTCAGCCCCTGTGTTTCTTGCACTCTGCTTCTCGCACTCTGCTTCTCGCACTCTGCTTCTCGCACTCAGTTTATCTCCAACTGTTTTATCATTAGAAAATGCAGCAAGTGGAGCATATGATTTGCAGGGTATTCCGATGGAAGTGGCTAAGCTTGCCCATCCAGCTGAGTTTGGGGAACACCACTTGAGTGAAGGCAATTGCATAGCCTCACTGAGGACATATCCTGAACAGATGGACTCTAGGTCAGCCCACTGGAGGAGTCTGTAATGGCTTTAAATGTTCTGGACATACTTCCAGTCACAGCTGACAATATCAGACTTTGGACACAGAAAGATCCGTTCCTGACAAAACTGAAACAACTGGTGGTGATGGGGGAAACCAAAGGGCTGTCATAACCTGAACTGAAACCCTTTTGGAGATGGAGAGACCAGATCACAGTAGAGGACAGCATATTATTGTGGGGAGCGAGAGTGACTGTCCTGAGCAAAGGTCACTGTCAAATACTGGCTGAACTCTACCAGGGTCATCCAGGGGATTGGATGCAGATGTAGCTGCACTGGTGTGGCAGCACTCAGAGTGTCAATAAAGATTAAAAATTACCACCAGAAGCTCCCCCACATTTGTGGGGAATACCGGGTAAACCCTGGACTTGTTCACACGTCGACTATGCAGGTCCTTTCATGGGCTCAATGTTCTTAGTCATTGTGGATGCCCACTCAAAGTGGCTGGATGTGCGTAGAGTTCGTTCATCAAACACTGCGACCATGAGAGAAAAACTGCACTCAATCTTTTGCAACACGGATTCCTGGAAGTGTTGGCCACTGTTTACCAGCAGGGAATTTGAGTATTTCCTGAGGTCGAGTGCTATTTGTCATATAAGGACAGCTCCATACCACCATCATCCAATGGTCTGGCAGAAAGAGCAGTCCAAACTTTGAAGGCAAGCTTAAAGAAACAGCTTATAGTTTCATTAGATACCAAATTGTTCCAGTTCCTATTTGATTATAGGACTACCCCTCATGCAAATACAGGGATAGCCCCAGCAGAGTTGCTAATGGGGAGAAAACACTGCAGCAGGTTAAATCCAATCCTCCCGGAGTTGGGGGGAGTGGGGTGAAACAGCATCAGGAACACCAATGCTGGATACAAGACACTTCTAAGTGAGAGAGCCAGTTTACTTCAGGAGATGAAGTTCGATGTAGGAACCATGGGAATAGCCCTGCATGGGTAAGAGGCATTGGCGGATGTGAGGTCTAGTCCAGTAAAATATAAAGCTTGAGTAAGTGCAACGGTCCTGAATGAGCACTTGGTCCATAAGAAAGCTGAAAATTCACAAACAGTGTGGGAGCAAGACATTCCCAGTTCCTTGACTGCCTTTCCGACTGTTCCCAGACCCATGGGTTCTCCCTCTCCACGCATTGAAGAACCTCGGAATCTGAAATGGACACGGTGGTCGTCACCGCCTCGATGTCTTTGCTGCCTGAAGAAGAGTGAATTTTTTTCAAAGATGCTCCAGACGCAAGAGGCAAGCTACTGCACATTACATGCCGCCCGTATCAGAGGCAAAGTTGGAGGAAGCTGACCCAGTGACAAAATGTCCCAGGTGATGCTACAAAAAAAGCTGGCCTATGCCCTTAGACTCAGGGGGAGGGATGTAGTAATTGTAACAATATCATCCTGGTGGACCTCAAGGAATATGAGTTCCCTAATTGAGGCAGTTCATCTGGTCCTGTCTTAGAACCATATTGTCTCTTCACTGTCACTTTGTCAAAATCTTGGAACTCCCTTCCTAATAGCATGACTGTGGCAGTTCAAGATGGCGACCCACCAACCACTTCTCTGGGAACGTGCAACAAATGCTGGTATTGCTGGCTCTACTAACATTCCATGAAAGAATGGGAAGGGTAGACGTAGAGAAGATACTTCAAATGGAGGAAAGACCAGAACCACAGGCCAAAAATATGAATCACTGATAAATTAACAGGATATTCAAGAGAAGCTTCTGTACTTAGCCAGTGGTTAGAATGAGAGACTCAGTATGACCAGGCATAGCTGAGGGGAACAAATTAGATGCATTAAGATAAAAGTTAAATGAACAGGGAAGTATAAGGATTATTTTAATTCATTCATAGGATGTGGGTGTTGCTGGCTAGGGCAGCATTTGTTGTCTATCTCTAAATGCCCTTGCAAAGATAGTAGTGAGCTGCTTTCTTGAAATTGTGTATTCCATGAGGGGTAGGGACACATACAATGATTTTAGGAATGAAGTTCCAAAATTTTAACTCAGCCTCTATAGCGATATAATTCCAGGCCAGGATGGTGTGTGGCTTCAAGGATTTTTTGTAAATGATGGCATTCCAATGAATCTGCTGCCTTCATCTTTCCGGGTGTAAGAGGGCACAGGTTTGGTGTTGTAAGAGGGGGCTTAGTAAGTTCCTGCAATCTTATAGGCAGAATGGAAAACTGTCACTGTGTCAATGGCTGAGGAAGTAAATTTTAAAAATGACGGACGGGGTACCAATCAAGCACAATACTTTGTCTTGGATAATGTTGCGATTCTTGAGGGTTGCTGGAGCTGCACCTATCCAGTCAAGTATTCCATCACATTTTTGACTTGTGCCTGATGCGCATGGGAAAACTAAGCTCTTTTGTGCAGTTTGCATATTTCTGCTATTTTCATTTCTACTTTCTATTGCTATATTCTTGTTGACACTGATCTTTGCAAATTCAATAATAGTTGTTATTAAAATCAAAGTTTCATAACCACAACTGTTCAAGTGTATGTATCTCTCAGGCTATTATAGAACAATAATATTAATGATTACTTTTATATAGTTGTTGAAGTGCTTGAAATAGAACCTCTTTTGGATTTCCCACCATTCTGTATGTATTGCTGGTGCTGTGTTCACAGTCTCTCTGAAGTATTGTCATGCTTGTTTCCTGAAATCACATTAATGGCACTTCTTCTTGCTGCAGCAATGTCTCTATTATACAATTTACAAAGGACTTGGAGCATCTGGCCAGTAAACCTGGTTTGGTTTATCGACTTCCTCAACAATTTTAACTAAACTCAAAATCTCCCCTCCCCCTACCGCATGCCAAAACCAGCCCAGCTTGTCCCCGCCTCCCTAACCTGCCCTTCCTCCCACCTATCCCCTCCTCCCACCTCAAGCCCCACCCCCATCTCCTACCTACTAACCTCATCCTGCCCCCTTGACCTGTCCGTCCTCCCTGGACTGACCTATCTCCTTCCTAACTCCCCACCTACACTCACCTTTACTGGCTCCATCCCCGCCTCTTTGACCTGTCTGTCTCCTCTCCACTTATCTTCTCCTCTATCCATCTTCTATCCGCCTCCCCCTCTCTCCCTATTTATTTCAGAGTCCCCTTCCCCTCCCCCATTTCTGAAGAAGAGTCTAGGCCCGAAACATCAGCGTTCCTGCCCCTCTGATGCTGCTTGGCCTGCTGTGTTCATCCAGCTCTACACCTTGTTATCTCAGATTCTCCAGCAATTGCAGTATCCACTAAACTAGCCTCATGTGCCTGTATTTGGCCCATATCCCTCTTAACCTTTCCTATTCATACACCTATTCAAATGTCTTTTAAATGTTGTAACTGTATCTGCATCTACCACTTCCTCCAGCAGTTCATTCAACACATGAACCACCGTCTGTGTGAAAAAGTTACCCCTCAGGTCCCTTTTAAATCTTTCTCCTCTCACCTTAAAAATGTGTCCCCTAGTTTTGAACTCCCTCATCCTAGGGAATGGACCTTTGCTATTCATCTTGTCTATGCCCATCATGATTTTATAAACCCCTATAAGATCATCCCTCAACTCCTTTGTCCAGTGACAAAAGTCCCAGCCTATCCATTCTCTCCTTATAACTCAAAGACCCTCCAGACCCAGCAACATCCTGGTAAAACTTTTCTGCACCTCATCCAATTGAACAATATTCTTCCTATAGCAGGCCAACCACAACTGTACACACTACTCCAATGTGGCCTCACCAACATCCTGTACAACATCAATATAACATCCCAACTCCTACAGTCAATGGTCTGAGCAAGGAAGGCAAGCGTGCTGAATGCCTTCTTAACTATCTTGTCTACCTGTGATGTAACTTCAAAAATTACCTACCTGAACCCCTCAGTCATTTTGTTTGACAATATTAGCCAGGGCCCGACCATTAACTGTATAAGTCCTGCTCTTCTTCGTTTTAACGAAATACAAAACCTTGTATTTATCCAAATTAAACTCCACCTGCCACTCCTCAGCCCTTTGGCGCAATGGATCAAGATCACTTTGTAATCTTAGAAAGCCTTCTTCACTGATGACTATCCCACCAATTTTGGTGTCAACTGCAAATTTATTAACCATGCCTCAAAAATTCTCATCTAAATCATTATATAGAATGACAAACAACAGTGGACCCAGGGCTGATCCCTGCAGAACACCACTGGTCACAGGTCTCCAGACCAAAATGACCCCTTCACCATCACACTCTGTCTCCTACTGTTAAGCCATTTTTGTATCCAATTGACAAGACGTCCTTGAATCCCATGTGATCTAAGTTTACTAATCAGTCTACCATGCAGAACTTTGTCAAAGGCTTTACTGAAGTCCATGATGACGACAGAGCAGTAGATGTTGTCTACAATCTTTTTGGTTCCACCCTCAAAAACCTGAAGCAAGTTTGTTAGATATAATTTCCCATGCACAAAGCTATGCTGACTATGCCTGGTCAGTCCTTGCCTCTCCAAATGCATATAAATCCTATCTCTCAGAATCCCCTCCAATATTTTATCCACCACTGATGTCAGACTCACAGGTCTATTGTTCTCAGGCTTCTCACATTCATTGTCAATCACACAGCTCAAGAAGTCCGATAGAACCAGCCCCTTGGTGTAATATGGCTGAAAGGTCTCAGATAGCGACTGCTCCCCTTGGGCCTTGCCAGCTGCTGCCCCAAGATTTAACGTATCCCTCAGCACATAGCCCTGGACTTTGGCACATTCCAAACTACAACATTCAGCTGAGGACAATTTATTTGCATTACAAGACCAACGCGTTTCAGGCAGACTGAAGAGCTGCTTTCACCAAGTTGATGGTCCTCCAAGTGCTGTTGATGTTCGCCTCTGTGTACATTCCTGAGAACAGTCTGTAGAGCTGGTTAGGATGAACCTCAAAAAAGCAGCCAAATCCCTCTCAGATCACACCTTCTACTGTGTACAGTTCTGATCATACCTGAGGAAGAATATACTTGCCTGAGAGTGAGTACACTGAAGTTCCTTACATGAGGGAATTGTTCTGAGAAGAAATTAAGTAATTAAACTTCCATGTCCTAACGTTTAGAAGGGTGAGAATTATATAAGTGTAACACAAAAGGGGCTTGATGGGGTATATGCTGGGAGGATATTTCCCTTCGTGAGGTGGCCAGAACCTGGAGTCACAGTCTCAGAGTAAGGAATTAGCCATTTAGAACTGAGATTAAGAAGAAAGTATTCACTCCTGGGATTGTTATTCTTTTTAACTCTGTACTGCAGAGAGCTATGGATGCTAAGTCACTGAGGTATTCAAGACAGATCGATCAATTTTTGGGTATTCTGGGACATGGATGGATGGTGCTGGAAGGTGGAGCAGAGATAGATCAGCCATGACCTTACTGACGCTGGCACAGAGACCCAGCAGCCTACTGCTACTTATATTTCATAAGTTCTTCAAACCAAAAATGATCCTTTACCAACAATGCTTGTGCATCTCTGAGCGAGATTGCCTCCTTGGGCCTAGTAGAAAATGTAACAGCCTTGCAGATTATTTGACTTTTGTGATCTTAAGGCCGCTATAGTTATTGTAAGCTATGGGAGAAACTATTCCTTTGAGTAAATGCTTCCCAAAATAATGATGAGATAAAAAGCAACACAATAAATTCATTACTCTTGTGTAAAAATGTAGCTAGTCACAAACCATTGCAGATGGGAAGAATTTTTGTAATTTTTGAGGCCCTTGTTCCTGAGATACTAGCTAATGTCATATCTAGATTACCCATCTAGACAAATCCTTCTGAATGCATTTTTTTTTGTTGTGAACTTTGACTTGGTGTACAGGAGAAATTTGATTGTTTGCGTATTGTTTGAAATACAATTCATGAATTGATCGTTGGCTTTATGTTCCCTTGCAGTCATCTCACAGCTCACAGACAGCGGCAGCTACTGCACCTGCGGCTCAAGCAGCATCTCGCATTAAAAAGTTTGCGATTTACAGGTGGAATCCAGATAAAAACCGAAAGAAGTGTGGATGCTGTAAATCAGGAACGAAAACAGAAGTTGCTGGAAAAGCTCAGCAGATCTGGCAGCATCCGTGAAGAAAAAAATCATAGTTAATGTTTCGGGTTCGGTGACCCTTCCTGAAAATGTTACCTCTGACTTTTTTTCTTCACAGATGCTGTCAGACCTGTTGAGCTTTTCCAGCAACTTCTGTTTTTAGAATCCAGATAAGCCTGGTGACAAGCCTCGAACGCAAACCTATGAGATTGATCTAAATGCGTAAGTGCTCCAAGGGGAAATGCCACAGGGTGTGCATTTGATTGCACTGGACAGACTTCTACTGATTTAAATTTTACTACACTATGCCCTTTTTATTATAGTACTACTTTGGATAGAGGGATTTTGATTATTTTCTAGCAGGATTAAAATGGTGAAGTGCAGTGATGAAATTGGAAAAGGCCTACTGATCTGCCAGGCCTATCCCTCAGTAGTCCGTATGCAAATATTCCCAAGTGCATTTAACCTTGAGAATATGTTGAATGACCAGAGTGAAAATTACCAAGAAGGAAAATCTCCAAACTATCTGGCTCCCCCTGTGCCATTGGCAACTCTTCAAGAAATGGGTCTAACATTACAGTCTGTATTCATTTCCTGACTATTTGTATTCTGTAATCTTTCCTGTTCTGGCAACAAAAGAATAGCTGTCTTCCTTATAGTTCTTCCCTTTGACTACTTCTGTATTCATCTAAAAATCTCATTACAGCAAAGATTGAACAGATGTTTTCTGGAAATGTTTTCAATGTGTGAAACCTTCTCAGTTCTACAACCCTCTCCTCTGGCCTTTGTGCATCTTCTACTTCCTTCACCAAACAACTGTTGAGTGTGTTTCTGGCCTTTTTAGGACGTAAGCTTTCAAATTTCCTTCCTACAACATTGTTGACAATCCAACTCTTGCTCCTTATTTAAGATGTACTTATAACTTGGCGCTTTGAAGAATTGAGCAGCATCCTAATATCTTCTTTGATTCAGACTTTGCTTTAGTCTGTTTAAGCTCCTGTGAAATGGCTTGGGACTTTTAACTACACTAAAGACAATATACCAATGCAAGCTGCACTAGAGAGAATTGAAACTGACATGTAGTGTCACAACTGGTTCAAATATGTAGATGTGGTCCGATGGTACTAGATGCTCTTATCAAAATCAAGAATGAGGTAGACTGACCTTCCGAAGATCTTGCAGGAAAGGTCAGTATGTATTGTATGTCAGTATGAAGTGACAGTGACAGATCAATGTCTGCATTTCAGATGGAATCATTATAGTCTCACATCTGTGGATAGAAATTGGGCCTTAAGTGAGAAAAGAGTGTATATATCTAGATATTTGTTAATCCCATTCTTAAAATAGCCATCGCTATAATTAATAGTGTGCATAGGTGTGGAGAGTGACAAAAGGTTTTCCATTACCTACTTGTAAATCTCAGACATTTGCAATGCCACTGCAGTGTCACCTGCTGTTCAATGTTCCTTTGAATGCCATGGTTTCTTCTTGAAAGTATCCAAGCATGAGTTGGTATTTATGACTAGTTTTTACTGTCACTGCCTATGCCTCAGGACACAGCTGCATCTGCAAGGCCCAAATGTCCAATGAGTCTGCAACCAAGAATTTATTTTGTAGTTTCATCATTGTTAGCCACTGCTGTGGGATCACAATCGCTGGCTCTGTGACAAACAGACATGACCATATGCGGAGTATCTAAGTAGCTGAGAATCCACAGCAAACATTTGATACAAGCAGAATTTTCAAAAATTGTAATCTATTATGTGAAAGGATTATGACACAGTCAAAATCAGACTCAATTTATTGTAAAGTGGGTTTAATGATGTCTATGTAATAAAAAATGAAATGTCATGGATCAGAGAAACTAAGGCAGCAACATTTATGGGAAAGCAGTGGTAATACCTATCAAATGTTCAATGCAGGAAACGCTAGGACTGAAGAGGATCTTCTAAATTTAATGATAGCTTAAATTCACTAGAATTTGTTTTTTTTTGCTCTGACTCTCATGCGGCAGCTGGATGTATTGAATGCTGGATGGTGTGTGTGTGTGTGAAAGGCAACATTTTAAGAGAACTACTTAGACAGTTCTAAATCTGTAGGACATGTTTGGGAGGTGAGAGGTAGGTAGATTCAGGACTCAAAGAAATAGAGATTGTCTCACAAGAAAAGGGGCAAGTGAATTGCATCAGGTTTCCTTGCTTTGGATGAGCACTTGCCTGCCAGATTGGCAATTCTTGCCTCTCTTAAACTGGCTCATGGAAACCTGTGTTGGAGACACACTAAATCACTGACAAAATATTATTCATAATAGTAATCAAGTGAGGCTGTGAGGTTCAGATTTTCAGTGTACCTCTTGGTGTGGAATACTCATTCAATCCCAAAAATGTGTGATTAAACCAAAGTAGGCAGGCGGCTGTCTGGTTTCCTCATTCGAACCCTGCTGTTCATCTTGTCCAGGGCAAGGTTTTGAAATTCCCTCCGTTAGTATCTGCTGTAGTGGTCATGCTAATACTTGTGTTTCAGGGGTGAATTTAATGTCATCCAGCAGTACTGTAATCTACTTTGCCCTTTTCCATTTCAAAGATTGATTTTCTTTATTGAAATACTGATAAACTTGACAGTCACTTTTTGGGGTTAATTGGAGTGACTGTTTTGTATGTTTAGTTTATTTTAGTATAGATGAGGGAGAATCAGTTGAAGTGGTATACTTGGTTTTTCAGAAAGATTTTGAAGTTCTACACAAAAGATTATTGTGCAAAATCAAAGCACATGGGATTGTGGTAATGTACTGGCGTGGATCGATAACTGGTTAGGACAAGAAACAGCATAGGAATAAATGCTTCTTTATAAGTGTGGAATGTGGTGCCTAGTGGGGTATCACAGTGCTTGGGCCCATGCAACTTAAAATATATACCAACAATTTGGATGAAGGAATCAAATATAATGTATTTCCACTGCTGCTGGCAACACAAAAGTAGATGGAATAATGAGTGGTGAGGAGGAAGTATAGAGATGTCAGGGCAATTTATACATGTTGAGTGAATGGGAAAATGAATGCAGATGTAGTATAATGTGGATAAATGTGAAATTGTGCACTTTAGTAGGAAAAAACAGAATGGCAGAATATTATTTAAATTTTTATAAATTGGGAAATGTTGATCACAAAGGGACCTGGCTGTTCTTGCACATCAGTCACTGAAAGCATGCAGGTACAGCAAGAAGTTAGGAAAGCAAACGGCATGTTCTTCATTGCAAGACAGTTTAAGAACAGGAGCAAAGATTTTTTTTTTTAAAACAGGGCCTTGGTGAGACCATACCTATAGAACTATGGGCTGTTTGGTTTCCTTACGTCAGAAAAAATATACTTGCCACAGATGGAGTGCACAGAAGATTCACCAAACTGATGCCTGGGATGGCAGGTTTGTTGTGCAAGAAAAAATTGAGTTGACTAGGCCTGTACTCTCCAGAATTTGGAAGAGTGAGACAGAATCACTATTGGAACATTTACAATTCTGACTCGGCTGGACGGACTGGACACAAGGATGATGTTTCCCCTGGCTGAGGCAGTCCAGAACAAGGAGTCACTGTCTCACGATACAGGGTTGGACATTTCAGATTGAACTGAAAGTAGTAAACCGTG
>NW_025966583.1:0-5033 GCF_021869965.1 Rhincodon typus
AAAGTGCAGACTGACTGAGATTAGAATTCAGAAGCACTGCGTGAATAAATACTAATTTAGATAGGGTTTCACTCTGAATTCCAGCTAAAAATTATTTAACTCAGGAAAGACAAATTAAACATTCATTCTCCTGGAATGTCTTTAACTCCTCCTGTGCATGGGTGGAAATGCCAGCTTTTAATGGGTTTGGGCAGACAAACCGAATTAACCAGCTGCTCGCACATGGCAACTCACCTCAAATAACCCAAAGGTGTTCCCAGCTCACTGCAAACAGGGTCAAACAGGGCTGAGTGTTCTGGGTTTTAGCCTAGGCATTAACTTCATGGAGGGTTTCCCTGTCATGCGGCTCATTGCGACCTGACCCTCACACTGTGGTTCTTGACAGTTAGTGGAAGGAAAAGACCAAAGAAGGAAGCTGGCACCCCGCTTCAGTGGAGGTGCCAGTGGATACAACAATGAAGAGGAGGGCCATCCACTTCATTGCAGACTACAACAGAAAGTGCCACCATCTTCTCTCTGCTTCCTCACACTCATTGGGCCAGCACTTCGTCTAACTCGGCCACTGCATAGTAACACCACCAAGGCTCACAGTCTACAGCTCTCATTATTTCATGCAGCATCTCCACTCAAAGGCTCTCGCCCATCTCATCCTCCACAACTACTCACCCTTCCTGCCCTCTACTCCGTCACTCATTGGGAATACCTCATCATCTCTCCTCCTCCTGCATCACCATGAGCTGCCTTCCATTCCACTCTCATCTCAATCAGTCCCTTCTTGTGGTGGGTGCTTGATTTCGATTTGATCCGGGAGCAGGTTCTGGTCAGTACATCACTGGCACGTCCCTGCAGCTGGCTGAGGAGGAAACGGCCCAGGTCGCTGGGCCCCCAGAGGCCTGCCAAAGACCACGGAGCTGCTCAGGCCCATACGCAGGATGATCCCATAGTATCTGACTTTGTACAAATGCATAGCCAGTGACAGGAACAGCAGACAGGTTGGTCAGAGACACTCAGTAAACTGTACCAGAAGTTGGTAGGGCCCACCAATGTTAGCAGTAGCAGGCTGGCTCTGGTGTGTCTATGTCTGGCCGTCTCCAGGGGCAGGTTGGTGGTTGCCGTGAGAACCAGGTCCAGCAGAGCTCTCAGCGGTTGCTGGAAATGCACCATCACTTTAACCACCATCAGCAGCGAGGGGGGGACGAGGGACCTCAACCTCATTCACGGTGCCTCTTCCTTTCGCAGAGGTAGGGTAGTGCCATTAGGCACCCAGACAGAGGAGGACACACACACACACACAGAAAGAGGACCACAAGAGGTTTCGTCTCATGATCCTTGGGAAATGCCAGGACAGACCAACCTCCAGCCTTCCTGCAATCCCAAACCGTGTAGAAGTTGCAGCCAGGGAGGGTGAACCTGCATCTAGGCAGCATGACTGGGCCCTCTCGGTACTGGGGTTGTCCACATAAATCATCCAGGTTAATGGGCTCAAATATAGAGCAGGTTCACTCCACTCCAGCTGCAGACCCCAGGACTGCCCCTAGATGTAGTGGGAGGATAAGGAAAAAACAAACTGATAGCACACAACACAGGCGACATATTGTGAAAATAAATCCACATTCAATTGTCAGATGTCTCATTGTCATTTTAGCCGCAGGACCTGGTTAAGTGGTTACCATGCTTAAATAAAGCAGGCTCTTCATACATCCCAAGGGGAATATACAGTGGAACACATCTCTGAGACAGCAGCAGGTGGTGGGAAATGCTTCAGTCCTCAGGATCACAAGTGCAGTCAAGACTTAGCATGTTAAAAGATCACTGGGACCAAACATAATACGAAAACAGTGTAATAAAGCCTGGCCTACACTCACCTTCTATACTGATGAGCAATTTGTGTGCATGAGCCTGTGACCATGCATGAGTCGACACTGCTCTGGAGACAAAGGTTCATTCTGTCAATGAGCTTATCCCATAGGAGGATGGGTGCTGACCAACGTTCAAATAGCATCCAGTTATAACATCCACTGGCCTCACAGTGCAAACATGTCCACCCTACTGCCACAAACTGGGAAAAGAAACTCACTCCACCCACTGAGAATGTTTCCTTCTGCAGTTATTTTTCTTCCTTACTGCATAGTTGGGGTTTTATCAAAGATGGCATGTTGTTCAGTTAGTGTTCCTGAGAATTACAGGCTCCACCGTAAAGTCAAGCTTTCTCCTCTTCATGTTGCATTTTGGGTTGCTGTCCCTGTCAACCTGCATCAGTTTCCAGGCTCCCTCATATACCTAACTAACCTTTCTATTTAATGCTTAATATTCCCAAGTGTCCT
Organism: Rhincodon typus; assembly: GCF_021869965.1. Taxonomy (NCBI): domain Eukaryota; kingdom Metazoa; phylum Chordata; class Chondrichthyes; order Orectolobiformes; family Rhincodontidae; genus Rhincodon; species Rhincodon typus. The sequence continues at coordinate 2,325 of NW_025966583.1, forward strand.
CCTGAGCCTATGGTATATGAAATCATTAGACATTTTATTTTAACCAGGGGAAGTGTTCCTGTGGATATCTGCTGCATCTTTATATAACTGCAAGATATGAGAAGGAGATACCCAGAATGTTCCAACACACATGGGGAATGGGTGATGCCAAAGAATCACAAATCTCTGTTCTGCATTCTGAACCATTCAAACCTCCTGGCTGATCTCATGGCAGTGCAGGCATTGAGGTTGAGTCAAGAGATGTGGGTCCAAACCACAATAAGTTATTAGGGAACACGGTGCTCTAGTGGGAGGTGGAGATGGGAACCAGGACACTACCCAAGAGAAATTTGTTTACAAAGATTTAGTGTGTGTGTGTTTTGGGGTGTGGGGAGGGGTGTACTAGGCTGAAGGTTTGCCAAGGGTGAAGATTCTAAACCGACCATCTTCAGCTCCGTCATCACCAGAAGTGGAGATGTTCACTGATGATACCCAATGTTCAGCACCATTCATGATCAGATACTCAAACAGGCCACGTGCCTATTCAACAAGATCTGGGCAACTTCCAGGCTTGGATTGATAAGTGGCCAGTGACAATTGTACACACAAGTGCCAGGTACTGACATCTCCACTGACAGAATCTGGTCATTGCCTTTTGATATTCAATGACGCTACCATTGTTGAATCCCCTAGTGTCAATGACTGAGAGGTTACCACTGACCAGAAATTGAGCTGGACCGACTGTATCAAGTTTTGTGGTTACCAGAGCAGCTCAAAGTCTAGGAATTCTGCGGTGATTAACTCACCTCCTCTCTCCCCCACTTCCTGTCCATGACCCACAAGGCACAATTCAGAAGTGTTATGGAAAAATCCACTTGCCTAGATGAGTGCAGCTCCAACAATACTCAGGAAGCTCCATGTGCTTCACTGGCACTCTATCCACCATCTTCACCATTCACTCTTTGTACCACTGCAGCACATTGGCTGTGATGTGTACTATCCTCAAGTTGCACTTTAGTAATTCACCACGGTTCTTTCAACCCATGAACTCTACCAATTGAAAGGATGGGACAGGAGATACATGGGAAAAAGGACAGGAGATATATGGGAAAACCTGCACTTGCAAGTTCTCCTCCAAAAACAACACCATCCTGACTTGGAACAATATTGCTGTTCCTTCAGTGTTGCTTGGTCAAAATTTTGGAGCTCTTCCCCTGACAGCATTTTGGTTGCAGCAGGTCAAAATAGCAGATGACCACCACTTTCTCCAAGGCAATTAAGGATGGTTAATAAATGTTGCCCAGCCAGCAGCGCGCTACATCCTGTGATTAAAAATAAAAAATGCTCTTGCGCTGGTTCCTGTCAGTATAAAGAAATGTTCTGCCTACCACACAATTGAGCAACATATGTGGTCTCAAAGCCACTGAGATGCCAGGTAAAAAGGATGTGCGTCCCGCTGCCGGCTGATCAAATCAAACAGCCATGCCACACTCAACCCATTCAAACACAATCTTGAGTTTGATAGGTAAACTCACTGACACTGGTATTTTGATACTAACACAAGACTCTTGCACACATTGTTCCTCTGGGCTCCTCTTGTGAAAGATTCACAAGGATGGAAGTGACATGACTCCCTGAAACAGAAACATGCTTCGAACGGTGATGATTACACAATAAAGTCTGCTGTATGTCACAATTGTTGGTGAAGCAAATAAAATGAAAGCACTTGTCTCCCAATGAGGAGTTCCCAGTTTGAATCCCAGTCTAGGTTGGCACTCACACTTCAGCCACGATTTCTCAGTAGCTGTCACCTTCAACATACATGTGCCCAGTAGCCTAGGTGCTATACAACAGGAAGGCCAGACATAATATTTCCAAGAGGGCTGAGACAGTTTCAAACTTGATTTCTGCCATGGGTGAGATTCTGTAAGAAAAGTGAGTGCCCAGCTCATACCAGTAAATATCTGCAACACATCAAGCCCCACAAGAGAGACGGGACTCTTTAGACTGTTGGTGGCTATTGGCAAGGAGATGGTAAGTGAGCCTTCACTGGAGAATAACCATCAGCGCTCAGATTCACACTCAACTTCGATGTACTACGTGCGGCAAGACCTCTGCCCACCAGCTTTTAAACAGCAGCTGGGACTCATGTGAATCCGAAGCTCACTTTTTCTGCCAACGCACTTCACCTCTTAATGAGGACTTTCTGCTCTTCAACAGAGATAGATTTAACAGATTTCACAATAAACCCACGTGCTACAGGCTAAGGGCCGGGTACTTGTTCATGCATTTTCAGCCCATGTTCACACTCATCGCTCACTGCCACACCCATCGCTCACTCTCACACCCATCGCTCACTCTCACTCCTCTCACCACTCAGTCTCACTCCTCTCATAGCCCACTCTCATTCCCATCACCCCCCACTCTCACTCCCTTCAATCCCCACTCTCACATCCCCCAACCCCCATTCTCACATCCCTCAACCCCCAATCTCACATCCCTCCCCCCACTCTCATTCCCTTCATCCACTCTCACTCCTCTCCCCCTACTCTCACTCCCATCGCCCACTCTCACATCCCTCAACCCCCAGTCACACATCCCTCCCCCACTCTCATTCCCCTCATCCACTTCACTCCCATCACCTCCCACTCTCACTCCCCTTGTCTACTCTCACTTCGTTCACCCTCCACTCTCACTCCCCTCACTCCCCACTCATTCCCCTCACATCCC
>NW_025966583.1:5433-37756 GCF_021869965.1 Rhincodon typus
ACTCACCTCCCTCACGCCCCCACTCACTCCCCTCAACCACCCCCCCAACTCCCAAGAAAGAGGAGCTGGTTTAGGCCATTCAGCCCATCGAGCCTGCTTTGCCATTCAACGAGATCATGGTTGACCTTCCATTTTAATGCCATCTTTTCACATTATCCATTTATCTCTTACTTCCGTCAGGACCCAAAAATTTATCAAAATCCCTGTGTCAAACTTACTCAATCACTCAGTACCCACAGATCTCTGCAAGACAAATTTCCAACCCTCGGACTGAAGAGATTTCTCCTCATCTCAGCCCTAACTCCTAATCTACTCTGTCAAACGTCTTAGGAATGTTCCACATTTCAATTAAATCACCTTTCGTTCTTCTAAACTCCTGGGAATAAGGGCCAACTTGACCTTTCTTCATAGGATTGTATCCGCAGCCCAGGAAGCAGCCTGGTGTACATTTACTGTATTCTCCTGTGGCAAATGCTTATTTGGATAAGGAGACCAAAAATTGCACACAGGCGCTCTAAGTGCAATTCACTCCTTGACATGCTGATCTGGAAGAGGATTGTGAAAACATTGCATGAACATGGCCTCCACACCATTATTGCCCATTCTATACAAAGATTAAAATCCCTTGTGATAAGTTTCCAACCATAATGACATGTACCTCTCACTTCCTCATGTAAAGTCTGCCCTAGATGACAATCACAGTTGGTGATGGTAGTGGGGGAGGGAGACGAGAGGGTTGGATATAAATAACATCTCCTTACATTTTTTATCCTTTGCTGTTTCTTATTTCACCGCCCCCACCTGCTCCCTGCCAACTGAATATTCTGACTTTCTCAGCTTAGATCCTTAATGTCTATTGTCTACAACCATAGAAAGACAATTTAATAACTTCATCGTTTGGTTAAAAAACTCTATTTGTTAAAACAGCAAAAACCGCACTAATTTCTGCTAAGCAGGTTACCCTTTGATGATGTCGCTGCTAACATTTGCCAGCAGCAAATTTTCACTCACACAAACACACTCAGAGATTGAATAAAAAAGCTGCCAAACAACTTCTATGCAAATAGAACAGAGTGCTGATAACCATTTGTGGATTTCTTTCATGCAGTGATTTTCATTGTTGCTAGAGACATTGAGTTTTATTCCTTTTCTCTAAATGGTTTTACTGCTAAAATGCGCAGCCCAGGGAATTTTTTTTTGCATGGAACTTTTGTCTAGAATATCTGCCTGCTGTGAAAGACCTAATGTTCACAGCAATGATCTCTGCGCTCTCCATACAAGCTCTCGTATTTTTATATCCTCAGAAGCAGCAGCAGCCTTGACTGCATCTGACCCATCTCATTCCAATGGGCCTTTAGCCAGAACAAGACCAACTCATTCTGCAACGATAGCTTTCCGAAGTGCAACAAAACCAAGGCGTCTTGAGGCTCCCTCAGCGTCATACAATAGCCCTTTCTCCACAGAGAACTCACTTTTCTTGACTGCATTATTGTTTGGCCTCTCACTATTTTAAACAGTTTCTCTCCTCCTGCGCTTGCACCACAGCCCCAAACAAGGGCAGGAACTCTTCAAACCCTTCATCCCAATAACTCCATCACCATGTTTCACATCTCTCCACACAGAAGATGAACTACAAGTGTGTCACTGCTTTTCAATCTCTTTTCCTCTAGTCACCACCTCTGCTGTGTGGGAGAGATGTGACTATGGCTTTACGGGATGTATTTTGTCCTGAGATTTATTTTTGAAGAGAGGTTTTAAGGAGGACATGCCAAGATGTCTATTGCGAGCCTTTAAAGTAAACTGCTTGTGAGGCCTTTTTTTTTAAGTTGGAACAATAGAAGCAGCCTGAATGAGTGGAGCAAGCTCCCACAGAATCAGGATTTTTATTTTTAGCTTTCAGTAGCAGGTGCTGGGGTCTCGACGCTGGGTTTGGAAGCTACAGTACATTTCTCCCTGCTACTCTCTCTCTCTCTCTGAATTTTCCCTTGACGATTTTTCCTCCTGCACTGGAGAATTGCCTGTGAGACAATCTATTTTAGTGAATTTTGCCTTTTGCCAAGGGTGTGTTTTTGGGATGTTACTATATTGGAACAGTTAATTAGTAGTAGTTAATATATATATTATTTTGTTAAGCATTTCAATAGAGTTACAGTTAAGCCAATTCTTTTCTTCCATTTTGTCTGTATTTTGACTGTCGTGTAAAAATAAAGTGTGTTTTGCTTACCATTGAGTAGTCTGACCAATTGAATTGCATCTGGAACGCAACTCCTACTTATCTTTAAACTAAGAAAAAGTTAGGGTCCAGTGTATTTTCTGGATATATTTTGAGGGAGTTCAGTCTGATCCATAACAGTGGGTCCTCACTGTTGCAAACTCTTTTGATCACTGGGAGGACCAACACTTCATTGCAGGAAATATTAGTAGCTTTAAGTTGACCCTCGACAGTTGCTGTCATCATTCAGCCGACTGGAGCGAAAACTCAATACATCTGCCAGAATGGTTTGAAACATGAACAGAAATTGCTGGAGAAACTCAGCAGGTCTGGTAGCATCTGTGCAAACGGAAGAAAAGTGTTACTTTTCTGTTCACAAATACTGCCAGACCCGCTGAATTTCTCCAGCTATTTCTGTTTTTGTTTCAGATCTTCAGTATCTGTAGTTCTTTGTTTTATTTTGTTCTTATGCCAAAATCATTTCCTGCCTTTACATAATTTATTTAGCTTGTCTGTCATCAGCAGGTTATTGTTTATCATGTCCATTGCAGTTGTAACCTTAAGCCTTGACACTAATTTTTGGTTACAAACAATTCTTTATTAAATTTAATCATGGCTTAATACGCTGTGCCTTAAGAATAGAAATACTGAGAAATAAACAGTGTTGCCTGCTTTTGCTCTGGGTAGAGACCATAATTTTTTTAAAATCATTTGTTGTGTTTCCCTACGAATTGTCATGAAAAATGTAAGATATTTCTCGGCCTTGAGTCATGCACAACCATTCCTGAAAAGGAGATTTCTCAGTTTAACTGATCTGTTGATTGTTTTTTTGGGGTATATGCTATCCTCCTGTCTCTTACATTTTCACCCTATATCCATCCTGTTCCCCATTCTTTTCCCTGCCCTGTATTATCTATCATGTACTCTGCAGAAACCGCCCCAATGTTACTTTGATAACACCTTCCAAATGGAAGGGTGTGATCTAATCAAAAGTCAATAGGGATTTAGTATAACTTCCTTACTTTTCAAGCCCATCCCTCTGACTCAGTTTGCTGTTTTATGACTTCTGGTATAACTTTTAATGGTTGGTAGATTTGTATATAAATCCTTTTGTTCCACTTCCTCTGTTAGACTGTATCTTCCACGAGAACTCTCTATTTTCCTGTCATATTGTGCAGCATCACATTGATCTGTGCAGAACTTCATCTGTTAATTATTTGCAAGTTTAGTGATGTCCTCTAAAAGTACATTGCAGTCCTCCTCATTACTGGCTTTCAGTCAAAGACACAGAGGCACATTGGGCTGAATGGCCTCATTCTCTGATCTACCTATCTATGATTGACTGTGCATTTCACTATTTTCAGCTGTAGTATAAGACTAAATCAAACTGTAACCTTTCATACAAAAGCAAACTATTTGAGAGGCTGGAAATATGAAATAGCAATGAAATGCTGGAAATACTTGGTGGATCTGGCAGTATTTGCAGATTGGGAAATGGTGGGTCAAACTTTACATGGGTGGAACGTCTTTCAAATTCAGAGTGAGGCACTTGAGTTTGGCTTGCATTTCACATCTCATTGGCCTTTAACTGGCTTGAGGTTGGTTCTAGACAAGCACCGGGGGAAGGAGGTGTGCGGGTGAAAGGTTATCAGGAGCTAGGTGGGAATGTGAAGTAATCAGAACAGCCATGGTCTTATTGAATGGTGGAGCAGGCTCAATGGTCTGAGTGGCTTAGTCCTAACTGTATTTTTGTACGTTCATCCACCACCATCTGAGAGGAGGACTCACCTCCGAGAACATCAGCTAATGACATTGTCAGCAGCTCTTTTATCTCAGCAGCGCCACCGACAGTGGTGGACACCACTGGGACTGCAGGTAGTTCCAATGAGGAGGCACCAATGGAACTGGCAAGTCCCAGTGAGGGAGGGTGCTCTGACTGGCAGGTCCTAATGAGGGAGGCCAGGATTGAAAGGGTGGGGGAGGTCACAATGGTGGGAGGAATACTGAGGTGGACCTCCAACAGTCACAGGGGGCCCAAACAGGAGGCAAACCCCTCCCCATAGGCCCATCCACAAGGCCAGCAGGTTCCACTTGATGCCCTGGACACCTAGCATGGGCTTCCCTCATATCATGGAAATAGCCCACTGCTGATGTGGGCACAACTGTTTGGCTCCAAGGCAGGTAAAATGCCTGTGAGGACGGACAAGGCACCAATGCGGTAGTGTCCAATATCACTCACCACGCCAACCCGCCCACCCCCCCCCAAACATTATCTACCATTGTGGTAGTGGTGGGGGCAGAAAATGCACTGAAAATGAACTGTACATTCTAACATTTCAACTCATCCAGGCTGGTAATAATTGCACTGCAAAGTATCAATTAAACCATATTGAAAAGAACATATAGTCAGTCATTGTTAGAAAAGAACAGCAAGCTGGAACATTAATTCTGTTTCTCTCGCCATACATGCTGCCTGATCTGACAAGTTTCTGTTCTGATTTCATATTTTCCACATCCACAGTAGGTTGCTATTGGTTGGGCTGGGAATGCAAAACACATTTTTGACCCAGTTTTAATGAATGGAGGAAAAGTGGTCAGCCCAGGAGACCAGAGAGGCCTGGTATGGAATCAGATATATTGAGAGCTGGGAGGAGAGAGGTTGGAACACTGGAAGAGGCTGAGTTGGTGAAGTGAGGGATAGTAAGGCTTCCAAGGGAATACAATGGCTCCAAGGAGGTAAGATGGACATAATGATCAGCTCTGAAAGTTGGCACTAGCTGGAATAAAGATGGGAGTCTGGAAGCTTCAGTTTGACCCTGAAGTATTTAGGATCCCATAAGGAAACACTAGTATAGCTTGTTAATGACATATACTGGTCTGACTCTTCATGTATACTTTAAAATGGAGCTCCAGTACAACCAGTTGTATTGGACCCAGAACGTCCATTTTGAATTATAACATTTTTTAATGGTTTTTCTATCTAAAGTGATGTTCAAAGGGTATAGGCATATTATACCAGTGTAGATTGTTGCAATAATTAGGGAGAACAACAATTTTTTCTCAATTGTCAAATCTTCAAGTGGGTAATCTGTATTTTTTTTAAGTAGTATATAATAGAATAAATGGGAAACCATTGTAGTGGCTGTGATGCAAATGTGATCAGGGAGAAATGTAATTGTCCAGAACAGATTTTGGGGAATAGAATTGACAAAATGATAGAAGCAAATAGAACCAATGAGCAGGAATCATAGCGAGCTGAGAATAGGAAATAGGTAAAGCTTTATAGTATCACTGGAATCATGGCCTTTGACATTATAGAATGAATGTAAATGATCACATGACCCTTGAAAACAAGGATGTATTATCTTCCGGCTCTTCCTATTCTTTGGTGTGTTATATCCCTATACCCCAAGCTTAAAGGGACTAGTTCATGTGACTAGAGAGAATAACTTAGCAGCCATATGGAGATAAATTGAGTGGGCCAGCCTTGTGTCCAATACCCACTGTGCACTAAAATTGTTGCCATGGATTACAGTCAAGGCTCTACCCATCATGTTTTCAATGCTAAGTGCATGTGTTGATCCCAAAGTGCATTCTAGACTTTAAATTTATTCTCAGTCATAATTTACTTCCTCAGTGGGCCAAGGTTAACCTAACCCTTCTGGGTTAGGTTAAATAGACAATGTCTGATGTAGAAAGGTTTGCGAATTTCAAGTTTACTGTGTTTTTTTGTATTCCCGGAGTAAGGCTATAAGTCCAAGCAACATAAATGATTGCTGCTAATATCCTTCAATGAAAAGTTGAGTGTGGCTGATACCCTTGAGAAAGACAGTTCATTCTGGCATCCTTGGATGAGGTAGTTAATCAGAATATAACATACAAGGTTTTCTTCTGACATCCTGAGCCTTTTTACTTGTAACTGAAAATTGCACGCAATGGGCTTCTTTCAAAATGGAATTTTCTACATTTATATTTCTTGCTTATCTTTCACATCTGCTACATACATTTTAAACCATGGGGTAAGAGGGTAAAAGGCCCTTTGCTGTAAAGATGATCTGTGAAATGAGTCAATTTTATTTTAAATTAGCTCTTAGGCTGTGAGCATTGTTGTCGCAGAAGAAGTAGGGAAATATGAATACTGCCCCATGAATCGTGGGACTAAGCGAGATATTTACTTGTGCAAAGAAACATTGAATTCTGCAAACAAGTCACCGGGTTATGTGCATTTTGTGAAGATTCACGACAGAAATGCATTTTATTGCACGGCCCAGACTGCCCTTGAGGAAGTGATAGTCACATTCTTGTGTTGTAGGCACACCCACGGCACTGTTAAGGAAGTGAGTTTCAGGATTCTGACCCAGCAGCTGCAGAAGGAGTGACATCGCTTCTTCTGAGGTACATGTGTGGCTTGCAAAGGAACTTGCAGGTGGTGGTGTTCCTGTGTCTGCTGCCTTTGTCCTTCTAGATGACAGATCTCATGGGTTTGGGACAGCAATGACAGTGCACTGTAGATGGTACACACTGCTGCCACTGTGCATCTGTGATGCAGGGAGTGATGTTTAAGGTGGTGTATGAGGCTCTGATTAAGTGGGCGACACTATCTTGGACAGTGTCAAGTCTCTTGAGTGTTGTTGGAGCTGCACTCATCCAGGCAAGTGGTATAAAGATGATGTACAGGCTTTAGAGAGTTCAGGAGATGAGTAACTTGATACTGAATTCCGAACCTATGGCTTTTTTTTTTAGCCACATTATTTATACGGCTGATCTAATTAAGCCTCTGGACACACTGTTGATTCTCATGATTTAACTCAGTAATTCCCTGGATTGTGAAGGGGAAATAGTTAGATTTTCTCTTGCTGGAGATAGTGATTGCCTGCACTTATGCAGCATCAATATTAATTGCCGCTCGTCAACTGAAGCCTGAGTGTTGTCCAGGTCTCGCTGCAGCCAAACATGGAATGCTACCGAGGCATTGTGAATGGGGATGGACACATCCTCACTCTCAGCTTCACAACTCAGGGAAATGACCCTGAGGAACCCATTCACAACGTCCTCGGGGTAGGACGTTCAACAATCACAACTATCTTCTTTTATGCTGGATATGACTCCAACCAGTGGAGATACTCCTCAAATCCCCAGTGACTTCAATCTTGCTGGGCTCCTGGATGATGCATTCAGCCAAATGCTGCCTTGATGTCACTCTCATCTTACCCCAGGAATTCAGATCCTCAGTCCAATTTTGGACCCAAGTTGTAATGAAGTCTGGAGCTGGTTGTCCCTGGCAATCCAATTTCTTATAAGCATTCAACTACAGAACAAAAGTCCTCCCCGTTTAGCTATGCTATTCCCAGTCTGACTGTGTTTGATAACAAAACCTCATAAGGAACATGGGGAAAGTGTTCCATTCCTCAGGGCTGACATTCTTCACTGTGATGAACACAGAAGTCTCACCTTTCTCCTTCAACGTACTGGAAAAATCTCTGGTTTGGCACTTCTTAACATCACTATTCATCAGGACATCAGGACAAGGCTGTTTTCAGAGTTACAATTTAACATAAGCTTGCACTGAAAGATGGACTGTGACAGGCAAAAGAGCAGAAGGTTGTGGAAAAGCGTGAGCCAGTGGAGAAGATGCAGTGAGTCAGGCAAAATCTCACAGTGGATTGTGTTGGGTGGGTGAGGGGGGGCGGGAAGTGACATTAGCCATGATTAGTGCCTTTGGCAGTTCATTACATTTCACCAGCTGCAACGTCAAACAGGGATTTCTGTTGTTCCTCTGCAGGTAATAAAATCGTTAACCGTAATTTGGCAACTGCAATACTTTAGGGAAAGGTGAGGAGCACCTGTGCTGATGATGACAGGAGTGAAGCACAGATTCACTGCTTGAAAACATCCTTCAAACTGGAACAGTGCAAAAAGCTAACAACGCGATATCCAATGTGAGTCCAAGTGCTTTATAATTACATATTTGTTTGTTTGAGGACGTGTTTTAATGAGTACACCTACATATCGGTGAATATTTCTGCTCTTTCTCGTGTGTTATGCATGTAACTAGTTGCATTCCTGTGCTTCCCACATCACAACAGTGACTACACTTCAAAAAATAAAGTAATTGTCTGTAAAGTCCTTTAGACATCTTGAGGTTGTGAAATCTAAATAAGCAACAACACAAATTATACAAGCAACGACATTTACACGGCACCTTGAAATTAAATGTTTCATGGTATTGCACAGGAGGGTTATAAAGGAGTGACTAACACTGAGCCACAAAAGATGCTATTAAGATAGATGACCAACAGCTTGATCAAACAGATTTTAAAAAGTAACTTAAAAGAGGGGAAAAATGGCGGGTTAAGGAGAAAATTCTAGAGCCTATAGTCACAGGAACCTGAAGGTGTGACTGCAAATGATGGAGCAATTGAAATCAGGGATGCTGAGGAGGCCAGAAGAATGCAGATGTCTCCACGAGTTATAGAGGGTTTTGAAAATAAGGATGAGAATTTTAAAATCAAAACCTTTTGTAAATGTCAGTCAATATAGCCCAATGGGCACAGGGGTGTTGGGTAATTGTGGGTTATTATGACAAAGGATAATAACAACAGGGTCTTTAGGAATTGAAGTGAACAGAAGTTAGAATGTGAGTGATCTGCCAGGAGAGCATGGGAATGAGCAGGTTAAGAGGTTACAAAGGTTTGGATGAGGGTTTCAGCAGATAAGCTGAGGCAGGGATGGAGGTAAGCAATGATGTACAGGTAGCAATTGATGATCTTACTCATAGTTGTGAAATATATGGAGAGAAGCTCATCTTCAAGTCAGATACGATAGCAAGATTTTAAACAGTCATTTTAGGTTTACATTGTTACCAGAGAGTGTAAATATAAACTTTATTGGCAGGAACCCTGTAGAGGAGGATTTCCCAAAATGTGGTCCATGACCTGCAGCAGGGTCACAACACGAGTTTTTGGGCTCACAGATTCCAAATCTGCCTGACCCTTCAAATTCTTTTATTTTATCCGATGATGCATGTGGCCTAATGGGCTGCTCTCTGAGGGCCAATTGGTGCTCTAAGTGTTTGTTTTGCTTTCGTAGGAATCCTGCCTTTTTATCACCTCTCCCAGTGCTGAACTCCTGAAGATCTAAAGGATATTATTAAACTGGACAGGGTTCAGAAGAGCTTTACCAGCACTGGCCAGGAATGGAGGGTTTGAGTTATAAGGAGAAGCTGGATATGCTGGGATTTTTTCACTGGAGCATAGGAGGTTGAGGGGTGACCTTAGAGGTTTATAAAATCATGAGGGGCATAGATAAAGTGAATAGCCAAGATTTTTCTCCCCCGAGGGTGGGGGAGTTCAAGACTAGGGGGAATATTTTTAAGAGGAGAGGAGAAAGATTTAAAAATGACGTGAGGAGAATTTTTTTCCCCCCCAAAGAGAGTGGTTCGTGTGTGAAATGAACTTCCAGAGTAAATGGTGGACGTGGGTACAATTACAATGTTTAAAAGACAGTTAGATAAGTTCATGAAAAGGAAAGGTTTGGAGGGATATGCTCCAAGCACAGGTGGGTGGGACTAGTTTAGTTTGGGATTATGGTCAGCATGAACTGGTTGGGCCGAAGGGTCTGTTTCCATTCTGTATGACTCTATGGCTCTGCCACCACTCAGCAATTGAAGCCTCTCCCAGCCTGCCCAACAGCTGTCATGCCCTTCGCAAATTTTCACACTGGAGTCAGACAGAATTGAAATATATTCACACCAGGAATATGTTTAGAGAGCAGTGCTGGAGAACGTGTGACGCATGTGCAAGAGCAAGTTTGCCCGTGGCAATTTGAGTTACTGCAAACTTACGACAGTGTCAGTTTGAATCAATGCGTATGAATGGGTGTGTATAATTGGGGGTGCACATTGCTGAGTTCATTTGTCTCAGTAGAGACGAAAGCAAGTACGAGCTGGATGTGCCTCAGATCCTGTTTTCGGGAATGGGGAGTGAGGTAAGGGAGGAAGAGTACTGTTCACAATTAGAGTGTCACTAGGAAATTTCAAACTTGGCTAGACAGAACAGCACAAAGTTCAAATTAAATTGCTACTTTGTTGAAGAAATTTGAGTACTGCCAAGGGCAGCTTAAATTGTTAATGACCTATTACCATCAACATCAATAAGTAAAATATACATGAGCCAGTTAATATTGATTGTCATAAAATATTACTGATATTGTTCATAATAGTGGAATCAAAGATCTTATTCATGTCGTGTGGCTAAGTGGAGAGCATGATGGCATTCAAGCATCTTATCGATTAAGTCTGGTATATTGAAGACAGTTTGTGACCAGTGTATCTTAAACTCTCACCAAATGTTTTGACAAATGTTTTCTGGTAAATTATAACATTAGATTTGTCCCATGGGAAGAGCACATGACAAATACGGAAAGCTTTGTGTTTTGTGGATGTTTTAACCACAGATAAATGGGTTAAACGTACTGTTGACATTCCTATGAAAGTTGATTTAATGAATCTGCTCTTTAAATGGGATGCTTAGCCTGACAGGAAAGCATGTTGGAACGTCGAGTCTCGACATTCAAATTTCCCGAGAACATCCTGAACAGTGCACCCACATTCTCCAGATTCAAGCTTGCTACCAGGGGCACACTTTTACAAAATGAACCGTGGAGCTCAAGTGAGTGATGTCTTTCTGTATGAGACTATAAGATAGAGGCCAGAGTCTCTGTCTCTATGTTGCTTGGTCTGTAGGTGAGCCTCAGCACAGAATCTTGGTCAAAGGTACGAATGAAATGGCACTCAGCTCAGCCTTAGGAGGGATGTGAAACCTGAACAAGGTGTGGCCATTTGTTGCTCAATCAATTGGCTGTTGGTTACTCAGAAACAATTTTATCTGTTTTCAATTTCTCATGGGATGTGGGTGTCACTGCCAAAGCTAGCATTTGTTACCCATCCCTAATTACCCCTGTATTGAGTGGCTATCCAGACCATTTAAGAGGACACTTATGAGTCAACTGCATTGCTTTTGTTAAGTGTGGGCTAGAGCAGGTAAGGATGATGATGGCAGATTTCCTCTCTTAAAAGGAAATTCATGACCGAACAGATTATTACAACAATCGACGATAGTCATCACGGTCACCATGACTAAAATTAGCTACATGTTCCCTATTAATTCATTGAAAAACTGGTAAATAGCACAAATTATCCTCATTGCCCTCAGCTCAGGAAAAGGCACAATAGAATATGTTAACTGGAGGTAGACAAAAGACAGGCAATTGGAGGAGCACATTTGTCACTAAGCTTTTAAACAGTGACATCTGAGTCAATTTGACAACTGGGTCTCACTGGCATGAAGCTAGAAAGCAGAAGAAATGCTACTTCTCCTGGCTCCACCAAAAAGCATCCTAGTTCATTTTCAGAGTAGCCTTCAGCAAATTGTTGGTTAGTCTGATCAGCATCTGATACAGGTAGGCAGAGCATGCATGTCGCACAAATCCATTTGTACCTCATAACTGCAATCAGAATGCTAGGTACAGTAGATTCTCAGTTAAAGTTGTGACTGTGTTCCTAAACTTGGGGACTTTAAGTGAAACATTGGTTCCCACAGAAAACTAAAACAATTCTCTGAATATAACATATACTACATAAATTCAAATTAGATGACACTCACCAGTTTCTTTTAAGCACTCCTCCTGACTCGGGGATGACTTACTTCCACTATAGTTTGATAAATTCCAAGATGGTTGATATGTCCAATGTCTCCAGACTCTGCCACATGTGGCCAGATGTTGCTTTAAGGGCCAGTTAGATGAATTGCACTCTCTCCACTGCCTTAATCTAAACTTCGCACTAGCCTAATGAAGTCTCTCTGCTTCAATGCCTTCCCAATTGTGCCTTCCTCCATTTTAGTCGGTCACCATGAGTTGAGGAAGATCTTTGACATTTTCAGAAGCATTTGAGGCCATCCCTAAAGTATTTCACTGGAGGTGGCTTTGAGTGATTTAGAGTCTCTACGCTGGGCATCTTGGCTCCGGGGAAGAGTTTACTGTTGCACCAGCTCTCTTACAAATGGATTTGAGGTGCTCACATGGTATAGCGTCACCATAACTTGTTCTCACTTTCATAAGAGGTTGCTCATGCACTCTAGCAATCTGAATTCTCATCCTCCTGCATCAAGTATTTTAAAACATCTGATTTCACAGCTATGCTTTTTCTTGATCTATTCATAGCACCAGGTTCATTACCACCACTTACTGAGCGTTTCTGGGTCACATTCAGCAGGAATTGCAGCACCAAGTAATAAGGGTGGAATAAACGACTTAAAAATTGCTCCTCTGCCTTACCTGCTACGTACACGGGAGTCAGCCACCCATACAGTGTTTTTGACTGTACGACCCTTGGTACAAGGAAAGACATTGCACTTCACCTATGTGCAGTAGAAAAATCAATTCACAATCAAAATCAGCTTGGGTCAAGAAAAATGTCAGGGAGTCAGGCTTCTCAGTTGTAGAAAACTCTGAAAATAAAGCAGCTTCAGTACAGACTATTGTTAGGATTGGGTGCACCCTTCCACCTCAATTCTTTCTAGTCCACTCCCCTAAATTTAAAATTTGTTTTGAAAAGTAAGCAGAGCGGTGGTATAGCCAATTATATAGTCTCAGACTGAAAGTTGTTTAGCATTGGACACAGGTCAGATAGGTTACTTTACTCAAGAAAGAACAATAAGTTTATTATAAATAAAACTTAAACCGACATGCGAAGATCATTGACAAGAAATGTTCAGACCGTGCAAAGACAAATATAACTTGTATTGTAATGTGTGACAAATATAGGTAACAGACAAATGGGTGGCCAAACACCACATATCAGAGAGCAATTGCAGCTGAGCTATATCACACAGATTTCTCAGCAATCTCCATTCCTGGGCCTTAGTGACACTGCGGGTCACCCAATCTCATTAAACATCACACTTTGGATGGGCCAGTCTTGAAACTCACTCAAGAGCTGCTCTGTCACGGGCTGCCTCAACAGCCACTTACACTGTGGTGGTTCGGCTTCCTTTCCTGGGGCTGTGTTCCCCTGAATTCTGACAACTGCACTCCAACACAACTCCAGCTTTTTCACAAACAGTGGGCCCCACCATGCTTGTATTTCCCTGGGTTTGCTTCCTGAGCTCCACTCTGGTGGATCTGGCTAATCCAACCTTGCTAGGCTTCTCATGGAGTCCCAACAATACTGTCAATCACACACCTACTGACTCCTGAAAGTTCCTTTCAAATTCTGACTGTACAGAGCAGGAAACTTCTTGGCATTCAGATTCACAGTTTTTTTCTGAATGGAGGTTGCCTCTGTCTCAATCTGCCTTCTTTTCTAAGTAACTGGGAACTGCTCTTTAGTGAGCGCTGACCTGTTTTTTAGTGACTTATTGAAAGCCTACAACAGGCCTCGCTCCTATTGTGAGGCAGTATTGAATGCAACTAATATTTTGGAACAGTCAAATGTAGCAGTCCCTTACAACAGCCTGTTCCATGAATGTTACAATATTCAGTGAGAGCTGGCTCCTCATGCATACAACCAAAAAGGAGTTCATTGCAGCACAAACGCAGTGAGTCACGGGGTCCAATAGTGTGACCACCCCTGGTGAAGGGACACAGCCCACACGATGATGCACAATGCCACACAGTATACAATGAAACATGCATAACCAGAAAGTACAGAATCCTCAAGTCAACACAAATTAAAGTTCCCACAGGACCGACGTTAAAGATGGAAATCTTATTCTGGGAGAGAAGACCTGGCAAAAAAAAAAGGATGCGGAGGTAAAATGGCGATTAGTGGCAGAATTAAATCAGTGACCCCACTGTCTGTCTTAGGTCCCTGATTCACTGGTTATATGTAGCCTTCCAGCTGAAACAGGCAGGCACTCAAGCTGTTTGTGTCAGGGTCCCGTCCAAGATGGCGATGTTCAGGTGAATGTGACTGGAGAGCTCTTTTAGGCCGCTACCACACCATTTAGTCCAGGCATGGGCCTTCAGACAGTAGCCATGAGTGTTTCAGTGTTCAAAATATTACCCTATTGAAATCATAACATTACACCAGGAGACCTACCAGTTTTAAACTGTTTCTTCAAATAGTCTTGCACACAACAGATTTCAGAAAAAACTATGCTCCAAAGACACTGAAATCCTTTGTATACCAATTCTATTTTTAAGTTTTGCTAAGTATTTGTGTCTCCAGTAGCTTATTATGCATCCCTCCTTCTGCGAATAATTTCACTCGCAAGTTATTCTATTTGTTTTAGCACAAATAGCAGTCTATCAGTTACCATGGTTAAGGGCACATGGAAGAGTTTACTGATCCTCCCTTGTAGTCTTCAGTGTGATTTGTTGTAAGTTAACAGCAATATTTAGTCCCCTGCATGCTACTCTACTCATGTGACAAAAAAGAATGGGGATATTGGTTTTGAGGAAACGGTCTCTCTGGGAAACTGTCCTTTTACTGAAAACACAATTCAACAAGAGCCCAAATCAGAACAAAGACATGGAACAATGGAACCAGAATGAAAGAAACAACAATTCATTACTTATGAAATTGTATTACAACTAACCACAGTGAAACAAAGTGTAATTCAATGCCTCACTATCTTACTCAAGTCACAACGATTAATTATTTTTTAAAAAACTCAATTCTCCAAAATGGATAGGGCACATCTTGTTTTATTAGGCCTGGAAGTCGGTGCTTCTTTCCTTGATTTTGAGATTAATGATGATGGCCTCAGTGTATCTGCTGTACCTGGTTCTCGCTTCCAATCACATTGAAGACATAGACAGGAGGCAGAGATGGTGGTTGCCTTATTGTAATTAGAAGCAAATGTAAGCATTTCATCGGAATTTCCAGCACCTTGGCAACTTACAGGGAGTGTACATCAGATTTACCAAAATGATACTGTTAAATAATGAGGACAGATTGCAAAGATCAGGTTTGTATTTCCTCGAGGATTGAAGATTAAGATTAAGGGGAGAATCTATTCGAGGTATGTAAAATAGGCATTAAAGTATGTGACAGAGTTGATTAGAGAAATGATTTCCTCTGGTGGAGAGGCCAGGGAGGCATAACCTTGACGTCACAGTTAGTTCATTCTGATGTAGCATCAGGAAGACTTCTGCAGAAGAGCAGAACAAAAGGTGAGCAAGTCATTCTGTGATCTAAATTTGCCAACTCAAAACAGAGGGTTTAGAAGAAACACAGGACTGTTAATGGAATAAGGTGTTTATATTTTTGGCTTTAATTTTAGGTGGTTTCAGCTCAGTTCAGAAACATAGGGTGTACTGTTGAGAAGAATTAAGAGTGGAGTTCAGAACCAAGTTTATATTTCTCTCTCGGCAGGGTTCAGTTCAGCTGAGGGGGAAACCAGTCACTATAAAAGCGGTGTTGATTTTTCACATCTGTGAAACTTCCAAGCTAAGGGGACTTTGGGGTAGAAATGTTCAGGTTGTTACAACTGGGATAAAAAAGTTTCAGCCATCAGATTTGTGAAAAGTTCATGCCATTGGATTCAGAGGAATCAAAAAATTGTCTCTACATTTCAAGGAAGAGAAACCAGAAGAAATTGGTTAAGTAGAAATTTAAATTAAAATTGAGATAGGTGAATAATTTTGCTCGACTGGAGTCTCCGTATCATATAGGGTTGACAAACTGGTTGGAACTTTATTCAATATATGTGTTAGGATCTTTCTAACTGCAATTTTTTAAATTCACTCTCGAGATGTGCACATCACTGGCTGGCCAACATTTTATTGCCTGCCCCGAGTTACCCTTGAGAAAGTTGTGGCAAACTGTCCTCTTGAACCGCTGCAGTCCACATGCTGTAGGTTGATCCAAAACGGCACTGGGGAGGGAATTCCAGGATGTTGACTCAGCGACAGTGAAGGAAGGGTGGTAGATTTCCAAGTCAGGATGGCGAGTGGCTTAGAGGGGAACTTGCAGGTGGTGGAGTTCCCAGGTATCTGCTGCCCTAGTCCTTCTAGATGGAAGTGATCGTGGGTTTGGAAGGTGCTGCCTAAGGATCTTTGGTGGAATTCTGCAGTACATCTTGCAGATAGCATACACTGGTGCTATGCAGTGTCAGTGTTGGAGGGCGTGGATGCTTGTGGAGATGGTGCCAACCGCATGGGCTGCTTTGCCCTGGATGGCGTCAAGTTTCTTGAGAGTTATTTGAGCTGCACCCATCCAGATAAGGGGTCAGTATTCCATTACACTCCTGACTTCTGGCTTGTAGATAATGGACTGACTTTGGAGAGTCAGGAGGTGAGTTACTTGCCACAGTATTTCTCACCTCTGACCTACTCTTGCAGCAACTGTATTTATGTCATGGGTCCAGTTGAATTTCTGGTCAATGATAACCTCGAGGATGTTGATACTGGGGGAATTTAGTGATGGTAACACCACTTAATATCAAGGGGCAGTGATTAGATCATGTCTTATTGGAGATTGTCATTGCCTGGCATTTGTGTGGCACGGATGTTACTTACCACTTGTCAGCCCAAGCCTGGATATCGTCCAGATCTTGTTGCATTTGAATTTGGATTGCTTCAGCATCTGAAGAATTGCAAATGATGCAGAACATTGTGCAATCATCAGCAAACAGCCTCATATGGTTTATATATAAACCGGCTGGTTTGTTTTCATTCTTCTGTGTAATAATTGTATGATCTGCTGTTAAAAATGCCTGCTGCCTCAAATAAATATGTTTTAGTGAATAACCACCACATTAACTAAGCAAAACAAAAAGATTTATCAAGCCAGGTTTCATTCTGGTATCTGCCTTATCCGATTATACCATCAGCTGGGCCATCAAGTTGAGGATGGGGCTTCAACCCAGAGCTTGTGGCTCAGGGACAGGGACATAACACTGCACCACAGGAAATTCTTTTACTTGAATCTGATAAAATGGAAAATTAGCCAGGGTAGCTCACTTCTGACAGGAGTAAGCTTGGCTTGCTTGCCCTCCACAGCTGGACAAACTGCCTGCATCCATCATCAAGCCTTGTGTCGACAATTAAGGGGAGGACCAGGACAGCAACTGTCCACTGTAAAATCATATCCCGGCAATAGCTTTTGGAAAGGGGAGGAAAGAATCATTTTGTTTGGCAGGGAGAGGGCTCAATTTGAGTCATTTCACATCACTGAAATATGATGCTTCTCTCTGAAACCAATCTTACATACAACTGTTTATTTTAAACGTTTAATAGTTTAACTTTTAGGTGTTTAACTTTTAATTTTCGTTCTTTATTTTTCTACTTGATACCTAAGATTTTGTGCCTAGGTACCTTTGTAGCTAAGATGGCACCAGGAATGATGACATTGTACACTTTGTACATTGTACATGACAACATTGTACACGGCGGCTCAGTGGTTAGCACTGCAGCCTCACAGCACCAGGGACCCGGGTTCAATTCCATCCTCGGGCAACTGTCTGTGTGGAGTTTGCACATTCTCCCTGTTTCTGCGTGGGTTTCCTCCCACAGTCCAAAGATGTGCAGGCTAGGTGGATTGGCCATGCTAAATTGCCCCTAGTGTTCAGGGAGGTGTAGATTACGTGGGTTATAGGGGGATGGGTCTGGGTGGGGTGCTCGGAGGTTCGGTGTGGACTTGTTAGGCCAAAGGGCCTGTTTCCACACTGTAGGGATTCTATGATTCTTTTCACTGTACTTGAGTACGTGTGACAATAAAGTCTAATTCTAATCCTAACTGATCTTACATACAAACTGATCCTCGGCCAGCTATAATTCAAGCTATAGGGATCACTGCAGCCTTTATAACATCAATTATTCCACTCAAATCCAACACAGAATTATTTTGTGAAATTTCGTCCAGGGATTTAAAAAGCAAGCAAATTCTCAGGTCAAGCATTAGATTTCTTAGAGCACCTAAAAGAGCCTTTGCAGTTTAATCTAAGAAATCATTTTTCTTTTGGAAACACCATCAAAAACATTGCGACTGCTCTCCACCCACTTGCCAGGTCAAGCACCCACTCAGTCATAGAGGTACGAATCAACTATTCCAGTAGTCGTGATGAATCTCTAATTCTAACAAGCATGATTACCTCAAGCTGAGGGAGCAGAAGTTCCAAATTCATATTGATTACTATTTCCTCATTTCCAACAGGTCTCCTTTGGATTGCAGTTCCGTCATTTCTCCTCAATACTTCATTAGTGCTGTGAATATTCCTTTCCCTGAACACTCCAATTTATTTTATATTTCCTTTGAGGTTCTGGTCTTCTTCCTCTGTTGCCACTTTGCCCTTAAGCTTTCTGATACATCATTTCCTGTGGCCCTGACCTTCCTAGAGTCTTCATCTTTCTTGTGTTACTAACCTGTCCTGTACAAATGTAGTTTTTTATTTTGTCAAGAGTTCCACGCACAGCCACAGAGGCGGAAGGAAGACTATTTACTTTAACTCTCACCACTGATTTGTTTTCGCTCCTATCATTTTTGTCCATCCACCCTCTGCCATAAGACAGTATAAAGAATCATTGAGACATAGATTATGGAGTCATGCGGCATAGAAGAGGCCCTTTGGCCCATTGAATCTACCCCAACATATCTACATTAATCACACTTTCCAGCACTTGGCCCATAGCCTTGAATGTTATGAGATTTCAAATGCTCATCCAAGTACTTTTTCAAGATTGAGAGGCTTCCTGCCTCTACAACCCTCCCTAGCAGTGCATTCCAGATTCCCAGCATCCTCTGGGTGAAAACATCTTTCCTAAAATCCTCTCTAAACCGCCTGCCCTTCACATTAAAATGATGCTTTTGACCCTTGTGTTTGTCCCTTCAACTGGGCGGAGCTGTTGCTTTCTATTCACCCTGATAATACTATACACCTCAGTCAGGTCTCCCCTCAACGTCTCTGCTTTCAAGAAGTAAAACATTCGTTTTTCCAGCCTCCAGTGCAATCGTAGCCTTCCTATTGTGGTCACCCCACACAGTACTTCAGTTATGCCTAACCAATCCTACTATACCCTCCTGTAACCTAAAACATTCTTGCACACTATTAACCACCCAGTCAATCTTATCCTCCCTGCATTTGCCCCCCACCCGGCACCACCCCAACCACATCTCATTTACAGCACTTATTTATACATAAAATGAACGAGGAACCAAGCGCTGATTCCCTGAGTACAGCGCTGGACATCAACCTCCTATCACACAAACAGCCTTCTACCACCATAACCGTCTGTCTCCTACCACTAAGCCAATTTGTGATCCAACTTGCCAAGTTACTTGGATCCCACATGCTTTTACCTTCATTATCAATCTCCCATTTGGGATCCTGTCAAAGTCTTTGATGAAATTATAAACCTCATCTCTTGCACTAACTTCATCTACACATCTCATCACTTCTTTGAAGACTTAAATCAAATTTGTTAAGCATGTAACAATACTATGGCTTTAAGAGGTGTACTTTGTCCCTTTTTTTGTGAACAAAGGTTGAGACAGAGGTACTGAACAGTCTGCTCCAAAACAAATAAACAGCTTGAGGCCTGGGCTTTTTTTTGGAAGTTGGAACAATAGAAGCAGCCTGAATGGGTGGAGTCAGGCACCGACAGAAACAGAATTTTTAGTTTTAGCTTTCAGTAGCAGTTGTTGCTGGGATCTTGAAGCTGTATGTGGAAGCTTTTATTCCTCTCTCTATTATGGCTAAAAGCTGGCGTTCTCTTCCTGCCACTAGAATTGCATGTGAGATAATCTATTTTACTGAATTTGCTTTTGCCAAGGGTATGTTTATGGGATGTTACTATGTTGCAAGTTAATTAGTAGTTA
Source organism: Rhincodon typus (assembly GCF_021869965.1). Classification (NCBI taxonomy): domain Eukaryota; kingdom Metazoa; phylum Chordata; class Chondrichthyes; order Orectolobiformes; family Rhincodontidae; genus Rhincodon; species Rhincodon typus. The sequence goes on from NW_025966583.1 coordinate 25,467, forward strand.
GTATATATATTATTTTGTTAAGCATTTTGATAGTCATAGTTAAGCCAATTTTTTTAAAAAATTGTCTGCATTTTAACTAATGTAAAAATAAAGTTTGTTTTGCTTAAAATCAATAGTCTGACCAATCAAATTGCATCTGGAACGCACGCTTTACACTTACCTTTAAAATAAGAAAAAGTTAGGGTCGAGACTATCTTCCTAATATATTGAGGGGGTTTGGTCTGGTCCAAAACAAGCATGGCCTCCCTCTGACAAAGCCACGCTGACTAGCCCTGATCAAACCTTGCCTCTCCAAGTGGAGATTAATTCTTTCCTTTAGAATTTTCTCTAATGGTCTCCCTTGCCATTGATGTGAGACTTGTGATCTGTAATTCCCTGGTTTTCCTGACCACCCTTCTTGAAAACTGGAACATTAGCTGTCCTCCAGTCCTCTGGCAGAGAGGAATTCAAAATTTGGGTCAGAGCCCCTGTAATGCCCTCCCGTTTGCCTCCCACAGCAATCTGTGATACAACTCATCTGGACCTGGATATGTACCCATTTTAAAGCCTGCAAAAATCTCCAATACATCCCAACTTCCCCCATCTGTTCGATAGCCTCACAGTCCCCTTTCCCAATTTCTGTACCTACATCCTCCTTCATCCAAGTGAAGATGGAAGGCGAAGTTTTCATTTAATTCCCCACCAAAGCCCTCTGTCTCCATACACAGAATGCCCTTTGGTCACTAATGGGGGTCTACTCTTCCCTTCAATATGCTTGTAGAATATCTTGGGATTCTTCCAATTTTACCCACTAGTTGCTTTCTCATACACCCTTTTTCTTTCCTAGTTGCTTTCTTATGATTCCACCCACTCCAGCACTTTGTATACTCCACTAGGGCCTCTGCTGAGTTGCTCACTTTGCACCTAAAAGCCTCTCTTATTCAGCCCTGAATATTTCTGGACCTCCAGAGCTCTCTGGGCTTATTGCACCTATATGTCTAAAGCAAACACGTTAGGCGTGTAGTCTTCCCGTTTCCTTTTTGAACATTCTTCACTGTTCTGTTCCCCTCAAGTAGCTGATCCCTTTCTACTTGGGCCAGATCCTGCCTGATTTTGAATAAAATGTGCCTTCCCCCAATCCAAAGCCTGTTTTGCCAGGTCATCTTTCTCCTTTTCCTTAACAAGCTTAAATCGTACTGTATTGTGCTTGCTATCACTAAAGCATTCCCCCACTGCCACCTCGAACACGTGCCCAATCTCGATCCCAGAATTAGGTCCAGCACTACAGCATCCCTTGTCAAACCTTCTACATGTTTATATATAAAACTCTCCTGAATTCATTTCAGGGAATCTGCCTGCTCTAAACCCTTTACAGAATGACTAGCTAAATTAATGTTGGGCAAGTTAAAAACTCCTAATACGATTACCCTATTATTGTTTTTACGCACCTCAGTGAATTTTATTGTCCACTGAATGTATGGAGTTCTATAATAGTCCCGGCAATGTCCACTGTCCATTTTTATTCCTAAACTTTGCCTCATTTGAAGGCCCTTCCAAGATATTGCCCATCTTTACAGCCATAACTGACTCCTTAATTTGTAATGCAACACCTTCACATCGGTCATGCACTCGCCTGTTTTGTTTGAAGATTGAATACACGAAATGTTGAGTTACCAGTCCTGTGCCTTCCTCCACCATGTCTCTGTGATGGCAACAATATCACATTTCCATGTCAAACATGCATTTAACTAATCTTTCTGACCTATACTATTCCTGGTGCTAAAGTGGAGGCTATCCAGCTTAGTCTCACCCTCCCGAAACTCTACATAGCAAAATCTCTCTCCTGGTTCTTTTACTATATTATGCTGAGTCCCTATTGCTGTGGAGAGAATGAAAGCAGACAAGGTAAATCAAGTAGTACTAATGATGTGATTCCCAGTGTGAGTTTTTACATTGCCTGTACAATGTCAAAAGGTGGCAAGAAAATGGTTTCCATGCATCAGAGCCCATCTATCTTTTCCAAGGACCTCTCTGTCCCTGATTTTAATACTAAAGTTCTTTTACTTTCATGCTACCTATATTGTTTACTATAGAATGCATAATAAGTTATTGAACACCAGCAGCACAAATCCAACTACCCAGCTCATTGGAGGTGTATTTTAATGTAAACATGACAGTCCCTTGCTGTGTCACCATGTGTTTGAAATGGAGTTGCAGATTCCAAATAGAGTTACCACGCTGGATGCAGCTGTGGGTAGCTCAGCAAGTTGGTCAAGGTCAGACAGAGCTGATGGACTCTGGTGAGATGGTTTCAATAAAAAGGGATGGACGAGACAGGAGAGTAAGGAATGTACAATGCTGAGATTGAGATTGTGGAGGGATGAGAGAAACAGGCAAACCCAGTTAGGAGATTGCTGAGATTCAGTTTTGGATAATAATTCTGTGGAAATGTTTCAAATATGTACGATTTTCTGATATCCAGATGGTGAAAGAGGAGAACCTATGGGAAAGAGATCAATCCTCGATCAGATATTATAAGGATGAGACATCCAGCTCTTTTCAATCACTGTCCCAGCAAACATTCTCAAATCTGACAATGAGTAAGAACTCAGCAAAGAACCGCTTCTACTACAGGGCAACAACAATTTACCCCAAGTACAATTGCAGAAGAAATTGTCCTATTTTCAATCCTTGTACCAGCCAGCTAGACATTTATCGCCTAGCGAGATAGGATTCTGAACATATTGCTGACAACAGAAATGGTCATTTTGAAAGGATAAAAAAGACAAAAGGAAAACAAGAGATGAGATTTGGAATACCACAAAGTCACACTATGCACATTAACTAGCTTGAAATCCAGACCCAAACCAAACAAACAGTGCAGCCAACCTCAGAGGCAGAAGTAGGGAAAAAAGATAACCAAATGATTGATATTTTGCAATACATTTGACAAGCTACCGGATTATCGCTACCAACACTCAAAGGATACTTAGGATCAGCATCTTCACTGGCGTTATAGAAATCTTGAAGTAAAGTATGAGTTGACTGACAGTGTGGCATGTGCGAAGCTCACCTCACCTCCAATTTCCAGTGTAGTTTCAATTCTTTACATTTGAGAGAAATCACAACAGGACAACCGGTAAATTGCAATCTGCAATCAAATGAATTTTACAGATTTCCCTACTTGGTAATGTCTTCCAAATTCCTTAAAATACATCATGTACACAATGCAGTTTAACTGGAATGGTTCTGGGACAACTCCATGATAAAAATGCAGACTAACAATGTGATGTTACAAGAGGATTAGTCTAATGATTTAGAGTCATAAATTCAAGCCCTACTGATTATAAATTCAGTTACTTAAATAACTCTGGGATATAATCTTAAAAATAGCTAGGTGACCATGAAGCTTAGTTTGCTGAAAAATCCCACTTTGTTCACTAAAGACATTTGGTGTCCTTACCCAATCTGACCTGCGTGCGATTCTAGACCCACAGCAATGCAGTTAACTTTTAGCTGTCCACTAAAACAGCCTAGCAAGCTACTCAATAATGTCTCAAGGACAACTGGAAGTGAACAATAAATGTAGACCTTGTCAGTGATATCCTGCAAACGAACGTTACAACCTTACACACAGAAAGTGTGGTCTTGTTTCTACCTACCAGGCTGCAGCAGTACACTCCAATCTGAACAAAGCAAAACGCTCATTTGAAATCCCACCTCTTGCCTCTAGCCCCTTAGGCACTGAAAGAGGATGTGTAGTGGAAGAATAAAAACGTCATTTGAAAGAAAGATACCTTTCTTCATTCTGCACCTCTCACCTTTGATTCTGGAAAGTTATTTTCATTGGAATAGCAAAGGCTAAGTAGAGATTTAGTTGCGGTATTTAACATTAGGAAGTTTTTTGAAACAGCAACCTGGAAAGACTGAATCAGAGATAGTAGGAACTGCAGATGCTGGAGAATCCGAGACAACAAGGTGCAGAGCTGGATGAACACAGCAGGCCAAGCAGCATCATAGGAGCAGAAAGGAACACCTACGCTCGGTTCGCAATAAACAACTGCACCTCCCAGTCGCGAACCATTTCAACTCCCCCTCCCATTCCTCAGATGACATGTCCATCCTGGACCTCCGGATGAAGGGTCTAGGCCCGAAATGTCAGCCTCTCTGCTCCTATGATGCTGCTTGGCCTGCTGTGTTCATCCAGCCCTGCAGCTTGTTGTCAAGGAATACTTTGACTCTGGTTGGTGTCCTGGTGACAGTTACTCTTCCTGGCATGCATTCTCACAAGCAAAAAGCAGAGGCAAAGGCAGAGGGAAACTCCCAGATTTAGTCTCTGACAAGTTCTCTTAGAAATACAGGACAAAAGGCAAACTTTTAGGAATGCAGGACGAGAACTCAAAAAAGGAACAATCCTTTAAAAGGTGAGATAGTTGGCTTCCCTGTCTCTCACCTAGAGTGTGCTTTGATTAGAAAAACAAAATAGGATGCGACTTGTTAGGAAAAGGGAGCTCTTGAGGGATCCAGGGAGTCTGTCGCTGCGTGATCAATGACACTCAATCAATACACGAGAACCTTGTTACTTAAACATGACAGCTAACTTGGTAAATTTGCTTTTCCTTCAAGCAATGTGTCTTTACAGACATCACTACCATGAATGTGTTATTCCAATAAGAATGATAGAAAAGAATTTCATGTGTATCATCACACTTGTAAATGTTCCAGAATGCTTCAGTTACAGTTAATTATTTCAAGTTGCTACAACAATTTTGTCCACATCAGGGTTTCACAATGAGATGAATGACCAGCCCATTGTTTTTGTGATGTTAATTGAGAAGAGAATGTTGACTGCACATACTGACTCAAATACCAGGAGGATTTCCAGAATTTTTAATAATTAGTGCTGTAGGATTAGCAACATCCACCTGAATCACTGGAATAGGTTGACCCCCAACTTTATTATTAGCATTGCCCCTGAAGGGCCGATAAGTCCAGCAGGACCCAATATATCTAGCTGCAATTCTATCATTGAATATACATCGAAGACAGCAGTGGAATGCCATGGTCTTGTCACTGACTTAAATCACTGCTGATATACTACAGCTACTGAATAAAAGCACAGACCCCTTTGTGATTACTAATTGAGAGGTTTGTTAGCACTGACAGGCACAGACAAAATGTGAGTGCTGAACCTGCTGTAAATCAGCTATTTGCCAGAGCCATTCGTTGACTATGCTTCAAGTATTTATCTACTCTTTCTTTAACTAAGCAATATTCTTTTTCTTCACCACTACCTGTAACAAAGCATTCCATGCATATCTCCCGCTTTGCTGTCAATCACAACTTTAAATTGAGGATACCTGGTTACTGATCAAAGGGAATAGTCTTTCCAGGTCAACAAGGTGCAGAGCTGGATGAACACAGCAGGCCAAGCAGCATCATAGGAGCAGAAAGGCTGACGTTTCGGGCCTAGATCCTTCGTCAGAAATGGGGGAGGGGAAGGGGGTTCTGAAATAAATAGGGAGAGAGGGGGAGGCGGATAGAAGATGGATAGAGGAGAGGATAGGTGGAGAGGAAACAGACAGGTCAAAGAGGCAGGGATGGAGCCAGTAAAGGTGAGTGTAGGTGGGGAGGTAGGGAGGGGATAGGTCAGTCCGGGGAGGACGGACAGGTCAAGAGGGCGGGATTAGGTTAGTAGGTAGGAGATGGGGGTGTGGCTTGAGGTGGGAGGAGGGGATAGGTGGGAGGAAGGACAGGTTAGGGAGGCGGGGACAAGCTGGACTGGTTTTGGGATGCGGTAGGGGGAGGGGAGATTTTGAAGCTTGTGAAATCCAAATTGATACCATTGGGCTGCAGGGCTCCCAAGCGGAATATGAGTTGCTGTTCCTGCAACCTTCGGGTGGCATCGTTGTGGCACTGCAGGAGTTTTTCTGATGAAGGGTCTAGGCCCGAAACGTCAGCCTCTCTGCTCCTATGATGCTGCTTGGCCTGCAGTGTTCATCCAGCCCTGCACCTTGTTGTCTCGGATTCTCCAGCATCCGCAGTTCCTACTATCTCTGATTCAAAGTATTCCTTATTTTATTTCATAAGGATTGTCACCCTGTAAGAAAATTACAGACAAAAGAGAAATTTGCTCATTATCCCTTTCATTTTCTCACTCTCCACTTCAAGCTTGTCTTCTCTTAATAGTGATGCTGCAAACTGTAAAGTTTTTCTTACCAGCTAATGTGGTGTACATTTTTCCTAATTTACTCTCTCAGCCTTTACTTACCTTTCTTACATTGTGTCTTGGCTTTTATTTTAATGATCTGCTCTATAAACACTTCAGTTTTCACATTTAATTTAATCTCACTATTCATCATGGAGACCCCATTTGAACATACTCCTCACTTGCCTTCTGCACCCTCTCAAGTCGACCATTAAATATGTCCCCTGACTGAATCTGGCTTAATTTGCCAATGTCTCCTTTCATGTCGTCCAAATCTGGCTCCTTTTAATCTCTTTAAAGATTTGCTTTAATCCTCATCTTTGTTCTTTATTTTACCCTTTGTGTGTAAGAACTTACTCCAATTCTTTTATAGTTACTGTTTCCAAGTACTCCATTATTTTTCAAATGCCTACTGGCTCTGCTTAGCACTTAGAACAAGGTGCAGTCCAATTGCCTTGCAAAGGGCAGTGTACTACCACACATTTTAAGAAAAGGAAAAGTTCCATTTATATAGCATCTTCACCCAACAGCAACTGAGCTTCAAAGCCCAGTGAAGCACTTTAAGAGTAATCACTAATGTACTGTAGGAACTGTGGAAACTAAGTTATAAAGAGCAAGCTTTCACTTACAGCACGATAATATGTTATTGTTATGTTATCTAAGGGATACATATTGGCCAGCATGAGGGAGATCTACCATGTTGTTTTTCACAATAGTGCCATAAAATCTCTTGGCTATACCAAAAAAAGCACACAGGGCCTCAATTTGAGGCCTTACCTGTAAGTGGCACGTCCAACCGTCTAGCATTCCCTCAATGCTACAGTGGAGTGTCAACCTTGGCTTTTGTGCTTAAACTGTGTACAGGGACTTGAATCCAGAACCTTTCAACACAAGGGTCATAGTACAACTGATCCCTGACTGACACACAATGAGAATAAAGTGGATAGAAGAACAGACGGAGATCCTGGAGTTTATTGTTGGAGGAGGAGACCACCATGGGTGACATCACAAATCTGGAGATCCTTGACACCGTTTTCAGGTTAAATCATATTGACAGGGAGAGTCAAGAATAGGTTAGGCAGATTACAGGCAGTGATCTGTTTGAGCGGTCTGGGTAGTGTAAAACTTTGAACACAGGTCCTCTGTTAGACCACAACGTTTTAACAGTCAAATGCCAAAACGAAATTGCTCCAATTTGAATTTGATAAATCAAAATTTATTTGGTTACGTATAAATGAATATTTGTATTTGCACAGTTGATTCAGCACTAAGAGATACGTTGCACTGGACACATTGTTCTTTGAGTTTTTAAGGAGAGCAGGAAGAAGCAAAAACGAAGGCGTATGTGCAGCCATGCACAGGGGTTTGTATGTTTGAGGCATTTTCTGAATACTGCATGGGTTTCTCCAGTCAAAAACACACCGGATGATTCATTTACCTTCCAGTTGTCATTTTACCAAGAGACAAACCAACTGACAAAATACATACCAAAACTATTATTAACTTGACTTTGGAGATGAAGCTTCAAATGAATATTTTAAATACTGACAATACAAGGAGGAGATAGACAATTAGAAATCAGTGCAGTTCGAATAGGAGCAGATGGTTATAAAAGACATACAGCTCAAACATGGGGAAACTCATACAATTAACTGAAAAGGATAAAGACAAAAAGAATTGAGATGTCCAACTAAGTCATCCAATTTCTTAGGCATGTCTCTTCAAACGGTTGTAGGTTGAACGGTTTAAGAAAATAGGCCACTGGCCTTTCCCCTTTGGGATCTGGATTCAGGCCCAACACAGTGATGATCTACTTTCTTGCTTCGTCATTTTGGGATCATTGCAAAATAAGTTTGGGCAGCAACAGTTCAGGCTCAATGCTTAAAACTGGCACCAAGTTGACAAACTCAGCAAGAAATGCCATGGGATGCCTGAAGCTAGAATGTGTCACTTTGATGTTGTATAGAATCCTAATTTAGTTGGGGTCAAGACAGTGTTGAAGCAGAGACAGCTTTACTTTTCATCGATGTATAATGAATGTTTGATGCAGATTATGGATGTCATTGAAGAGGTTAGAACACAAACAGCTTTCATTTCAGAGTAAAGGATAAATTGGTGTGCAGTCATGGCTGTCTTTTTTAAAAATATATCTCAAAGACACAGGCAACCAACTGACATAACATACTATGTCCAAAGCAAGAAATTACGTGCATTTCCATAGCACCGTTCACAACGTTGGGATGTCCCAAAGTACTCAAAAACCATTAACGTGGACCAAAGTGCACTATTAGGTAGATTGGCGATGCTGAATTACCCTGTAATGTCCAGGGGTGTGCACGCTAGGTGCATTAGCCATGGGAAATGGGGTGTTACGGGATATAGTAGGGTCTGGCTGTTCTTTAGAGGGTCAGTACAGACTTAATGGGCCAAATGGCCTCCTTTTGCACTGTAGGGGTTCTATGATTCTATGATCTCAGATGGAAGGAGGCACCTTACACAGTGTAGCACCTCCTTGGTCTTACGCTGAAGTGTCAGCCTGCATTGTGTGTTTCTCTCTCTCTTCCTCTCTCTGGAGTAGGTCCCAAACCAACAACTTCCTGACTCACCAACAAGTCTGCTACCACAGATCCTCAGATGGTTTCAGACCAGAAACAGACAGCAGAGGAAAGTTACTTCCCAAGAGAGAAGAGTCAAATGAAGTCAGGAGTAGATTGGTTTTGTGTACCTCCTGGGTTTTAGTATCATGCAAAGTATGAGCATATTGTCGTGGAGCCCTCTAGCCCGGAGACTCTTGCACACATGAATGAATAGAAACAGATCTGGATTACACACTAGGATTTAGTTTCCTGTGTCAATCTTCTGGCAAATGTTTTACCACTCATTAAAAAAAAAAACAGAGTTTTTGGGAGCTCTTTCACACTAGCACAATAAACCAAATGTAACTGCCACTGGAATCAATACTTCTAATTATAGAGTGACCATTACCATGCTTCATTGAAGTATTGAAAGAATAGGGGCCAAAATTCTTCAAGGATCATTAGTTGGGTGATCTTTAGTGTTGAGCAGATCTCCCCATCCAGACACACAAGCATCAAAAATTGACAGTTCGGATGTTTCCTACTCTTTGTCGATGATCAAAGTCACTGATTTACGGTGGTGAAATATGTCAATTACCCAGGGAAGTTTAATTATCTTTTAGCCATTTCATTCCACGTTTCATTCATCTAATTTTGGCAGTGAATGGTCACTGGTCTCACCCACAATTTCTTCATATTCTGCTAAGGAATATACTGAAGTCAGCCAGCTCGCAGACTCCTGGCCTCTTACTAGGATGGATCCACTGGCTGTTACTGTACATGTCTCAGGGGGGTGCTGCATCTAAATTAAACATTCAAAACTGCAAGCTACCCCATCCAATCTACATTCATGAGGAAAGCCCAGCCTGCTTAAGGACAAGGGTGCTGCTAGAGTTCAGAATTTAGAGGTTTCAAACGTGGGCTCTAATGCGGAGGGAGGAGAGAGAAAGATGCCTCAATCCTAAAGTCCTCATGTTATCTTAGAAAAGATTTAGCATTTGCACACCGAGAGAGGAATGGGACTCTTCAATCGCCCCTCATCAACATCTAACACTCCCAGGAGAGCTACTGCAGAGGAAAAGCTGCAAAACAATTACTTACACCCAACAATGCGCTTCACGCCCAATCCCAGCAGATTACTCCACATCGTTCCTTGGTCCGTCAGAGAGACAGGTCGGTGGGCAGAGGCAGAGAGAGACACAGAGGCAGAGAGAAAGGTGAGACTACCTGATGCAGAATCTGTGACACGCTTTTGCTGCAAGCCTCGGCTAACCTGGAACGGGAAGGAATTCCTCAAGCTCATTCTACAATGCCAGATGGCAGACAGACTTTCTTCTGATGTGTTTGTGTTAACATGTCGAAAGGGGACCATCTAATTTAAGACAAATTCAGAACAAACAAAAACAAATTTGGTTCCTGTCAAGATAAAATGAAATCATGTAGAAGTTTACATTGGAGATCTGGAATTAGTCCAGAATGACGTGGGTTAAAAAGAATCAAAATTAGCATTTCTGAAGACATTGATTAGTTAAAGAAATACTTGTGTCTATCTCATAATTAATACAAATCTTGGCTTGCAAATCAATGTGGAAAATACTATATAGCATGTATTAAAATATGCATAAGCAAAGATGAGAACTAGATTCAGTTATTTTTTAAAAAAATAAGTTCCTTTAAATTCCGAAGGAAGTGGACAGCTTCCAAGACAAGACCCACCTCAGTCAGATTAAAAAATATATTTGCTCAGGCAGAATGATTAACTTTAATACAAGTAATAAAACTCTTTGCCTTCCCACAATTTCCCTTCAGTTTTGCATCTCACCATAAAATATTTCAACTTCCTTTAGGATGCACACATTTCCTACTTAATTACTTGAGGTGTCCAGCAACTGCTCAGCGACTCCAACCAGTTCACTTTCCTCCAAAACTTTGACCAACCGACTCATTGTCGCTTTCTTCCCTTCACACTGCATAAACTTGAGCAGCAGTTGATATGCTTGTTCATACAATCCTTCCCGTTCATACTCGAAAGCTATATTATCGATGGCAGGATCCCGAAGACCTCGGCAGGTTTTCTTTAACAAGCGGCCGACCTCCTTCCATTTCCTACCCACAGTTTTGGCAAAGGTGTAATGATCTTCCGAAGTCAAAACACGGTCAACTGGGGTGAAAAGAGAACGAAACATTGGTTTGTTTTTAGAAGAAATCCATATAATGGAGCTGGGTGATTCAAATTCAATCCACCTCAGTGGGCTAAGCTGTCCCAAATAAACACAGATTAATTGTTTTTAAAAAGCAGTTTTATTGCACGTAAGATAGGTTAGTTGCATAGTTGGGTTGACCTTGTTCCCAACAAGAAACGTAGTGACACCAGAGAGTGAGAATGTGCCAACCAGCTGGACAACCTACTGCATGGCGCAGCAAAACACTATATCAGGAGATTTCTTGACAGCAAAATAAATAACATGGATCTCAACACTCTGGATCAATAAAGGAAACTAGCACTATGGATGTTGATCAGCTCATTTTTGTTTTAGAAATAATAGGATTGGGCCCAACAGGAAAGAATGAATGAACAAGGTGGGTAATATTTCTCTTGAAAAGAGAAAGTGGGGAGGTGACCTAATAGCAGTATTTCAGCTATTGAAATGTGTTGCCAGAGCTGACATGGAGAATAATTCTATCTGTAGGGAAGAGAGACAACCAGAGCGCACCCCCCTCCCACCCAAAACATCGTCAACATGCATCAAATCAGAAGTAGCTCCTTTTCCTAAAGAATGTGCAGCTTGCGCCCACAGGATAAAAGAAGTGAATGGTATTGATGGATTCAGGAGAGGTTTGGGAGGCACACAAGGCTGAAGGATATAGAGGGTTATGTAGATCAAATTTGGTTTTAGAAGGAACGGGTGGGCGGCTCGACTAGAGCATAAATGCTGGCATGGACTGTCTGGACCGAATGGCCTGTATCTGCACCATTTCTGTGTCATTGTGAAAGGATCAGAAACCAAGTAAGTAAGGCACAAGTTTCTGATTTGGAGGGCCCTGCTCTCAATCCAACTAATAGCATTTAGTTTCGAGCAAGATGGGGCCAGAGAAAGAAAGAAATAGTGAGAGGAACAATAGTTTAAAAAAAACTTCTGTATCTGACATTCAATGCAGAAAACAGCACAGAAATGGGAAATACAATCAATTTGAAAAGTCATCTATTGGTTGTTGCAATAACATGAAAGAATCCAAAATATAACATTTTACATTTTTAATCCGATGACAGACATAATCTTCCTGACAACACCTACATATCACAACTCTGAGGATTGTATAGGAACGGAATGACAGAAGTATCAAAACTCTTATACCTGTCATTCTTAGGTGCCATTGAATTATTTAGATAGATTGTTCATGAAGACAAACAAAGTTACATTTGCTTCAAAATATGCAAATGTTTTGCTTAAACGTATTTAACAACTTTGTTAAACAACTTTGTTCTCAGCAGAAACTCTTAAAAATGACATGACAATGTATTCCAC
>NW_025966584.1:0-37667 GCF_021869965.1 Rhincodon typus
TCATCAAAGAATTCTAACAAAATTGTCAGACATGACCTTCCCTTGAAGAAGTCATGCTGACTCTGCCCTATTTTACCATGCACTTCCAAGTACCCTGCAATCTCAAACTAAATAATGGACTCTAAATTTTTACCAATGACTGAGGTCATGATAACTGCCCTATAGGTTCTGATATACAGCCTCCCTCCGTTCTTAAACAGAGATGTCGCATTAGCCTTTTTCCAGTCCTCTAGCACCCTCCCTGACTCCAGTGATTCCTGAAAGATCACCACCAATGTCTCCACAATCTCCTCAGCTATCTCCTTCAGAACTCTGGAATATCGTCCATTTGATTCAGGTAATTTATTGACCTTGGACCTTTCATCTTCCCTAACACGTTCTCCTTTGTGATGGACACTGCACTCATGTTTGCCCCCTGACTCTCTTGAATTTCTGGTATGCTGCTGGTGTCTTCCACTGTGAAAACTGATGCAAAGTATCTAATTAGGTCCTGTGCCATTTTCCCATGCTCCAATGTCCACTGTTGCGTCTCATCTTTTAGATATCTGAAAAAAAACCCTCTTGCAATCTTCTGTTGTATTACTAGCTAGCTTACTTTCATATTTCATCTTATTGCTTTTCTAGTTATTCTCTGCTGGTTTTTAAAGGCTTTCCAATCCTCTGGCTTCCCACTAATTTTCACCATATAAAGGGTGACATGGTGGCTGCCTCACAGTGCCAAGGACCCAATTCCACACCTCGGGAGACTGTCTGTGTGGAGTTTGCACTTTCTCCCCATGTCTGTGTGGGTTTCTTCCCACAGTCAAAGATGTGCAGGGCAGGTGGACTGGCCATGCTAAATTGTCCAATGTGTCTGGGGATGTGGGAAATGTGGGGGGAGCTGGGATGCTCTTTGAAGGGGTGGTATAAACTTGTTGGGCTGAATGGCCTGTTTCCACACTGCAGGAACTCTATATTGTATGATTTTGCTTTTATGCTGTCCCTGACGTCCCTTATCAGCAATGATGGCCTGCAATAGACAGCTTTGGATTGGGGGAAGGCAGACTTTATTAAAATAAAACAAGACCTGGCCACAGTAAGACTGGGAACAGTTCTTTGTGGGTAGTTACAGTGGATCAATGGAAGGGGATTCAAAAAGGAGTTGGGGAGAGTACAGGTCCAACATATATTGTTTAGAGGCAAATGTGAGACCAATAAGTTAAGAGAACCCTGGATGTCTAGGACAATTCAGAACTTGATGAGGAAGAGTAGGGCTTTTAGCAAGTCCAAAGGGAGTGATTCAGCTGCGGCCCTCCGGGAATACAAGAAATGCAGGAGGGAGCTTAAGAAACTAAAAGAAGACCTTAAAAAGGGCATGAAAAAGGACTTGCAAACAGAATTAGGGAGAATCCAAAGATACTTTATAAAAACATTAAAGGGAAGAGGCTAACCAGGGAAAGAGTAGGGCCCATTAGGGACAAATGGGCAACCTGTGCGAGAATATGCAGGGTATTAAAGGGTGTTGAATGAATACTTCGCTTTGGTCTTCAATCTGGAAAAAGAGAACGTGGGTGTGGAATTCAAGAAAAGGGACTATGAGGAACTGGCACAGTTTGACATGGAAAATGGGGAGGTATTGGAGTTCCTGCCAGGCTGAAAAACAGACAAATCCCTGCCCTGATGAACTGCATCCCAGGCTGCTGGGGGAAGTGAGGCAGGAAATTGCAGGAACTCTGACACAAATTTTTAATTCCTCTCTGGCCACAGGTAAGTACCAGAGGACCGGAGGACCGCTAATATGGTTCCATTTTTTAAGAAGATGAACCAGGAAATCACAGAATGGTGAATCTCATATCAGTGGTAGGGAAAATATTGGAGAAAATTCTGAAGGAGAAAATTAATAATCACGTGGACAGACATGGATTAATTAGGGATAGTCAGCGTGGCTTTGTCAGAGGGTGGTAATGTCTAACAAACTTGTTAGAATTTTTTGAAAATGTGATCAAGTGTGTGGATAAGGGAAGTTCAGTTGATGAACTGAGAAGATTACATGTGATTCTGGTAGAATGCATTGCATTTTTCCATTTAGCACAAATACACAAATTGCATAACAGAACTCATAGAACAATAATGTGGGATCTTTATTTGAAGGCAAGACTGTATTCCTGTTAACTGAGAGACTTGTCTGACCTTTAGGTCTGCACCTGTCTGAAGATCACATGAGTATGATAGTCAGGATGGTTTTTCTCTGCAAGGGAAATCATGTCTCACAAATTTGATTGAATTTTTGGAGGAAGTACCCAAGAAGATTGATGAGGGCAGAGTGGTAGACATTGTTTACTTGGACTTTAGTAAAGCCTTTGACAAGGTTCTGTTTGGTAGACTAATTAATAAACTTTGATCACATGGGATTCAGAATGGCAGGAGAAAGATAGTGATGGTGAACAGTTGTTTTTTGGATTGGAGGCCTGTGACCAACAGTGTTCCACAGGGATCGGTGCTGGGTCCACTTTTTTGTTTGTCATTTATATAAATAATTTAGGTGAAAATATAGAAAGTATGGTCAGTAAGTTTGAGGATGACGCCAAGTTGATGGTGTAGTTGACAGTGAGGAAGGTTATCTAAGATTACAAAGAGATCTTGATCAATGGGATCAATGGGCTGAAGAGTGGCAGATGGAGTTTAATTTGGACAAATGTGAGGTATTGTAATTTGGTGAAACAAACAAAGACAAGACTTAGGTTTTTCATTTATATAAATGATTAAAATAAGAATATAGAAAGTATGGATAGTAAGCTTGCACTAGGGAAGTGATTGCTGGGCCCCTTGCTGAGATATTTGTGTTATTGATAGCCACAGGTGAGGTGCTGGAAGACTGGAGGGTGGCTAATGTGGTGCCACTGCTTAAGAAAGGTGGTGAGGAGAAACCAGAAAATTATAGACCAGTGAGCCTGACATTGGTGGTGGGCAAGTTGTGGAGGGATTAACATGTACTTGGAAAGGCAAGGACTGATTATGGATAGCCAACATGGCTTTGTGCGTGGGAAATCATGTCTCACTAATTTGATTGACTGGTTTGAGGAAGTAACAAAGAGGATTGATGAGGGCAGAGCAGTGGACATGATCTATGTGGACTTCAGTAAGGCATTAGACAAGGTTCCTCATGGTAGACTGGTTGTTAAGGTTATATCAGATGGAATACAGAACTGCCTCAATGGAGAAGGCAGAGGGTGGTGGTGGAGAGTTGCTTTTCAGATTGGAGGCCTGTGACCAACGGTGTGCCACAAGGATTGGAGGTGTTGTGGACAGCAAAGAAAGTTACCTAAGAGTATAATGGGATCTCGATCAGATGGGCAGATGGGCTGAGGAATGGAAGATGGAGTTTAGGTAAATATGAGATGCTGCATTTTGAAAAGGCAATTCAAGGCAGGACTTATACACTTAATGTTAAGGTCCTGAGGAGTGTTGCTGAACTAAGAGACCTTGGAGTGCAGGTTCATAGTTTATTGAAAGTGGAGTCCCAGGTAGACAGGATAGTGAAGAATGCGTTTGGTACGCTTGCCTTTATTGGTCAGTGCATTGAGTATAATAGGTTAAAAATGAGCTGCAACCCTTGGTCTGTGTGTTTGTGGACTAATGTGCTGTAAAGGCTATTCTTGTCAAACTTTTAATCTGTTGTTTTATGTGCTCAACTCATTTAAACTCAAGTCTCCTCATTTTTGTGTTTTTGATTTCCCCTTCTGAGTTTATAAGTATTCCCAAACTTCAGGTTTACTGCTATTATTCACCATATTATCTGACTCTTGTATACAATATAGAATGTTCCTAGATGTATCTCAGGTGTATCAGTTTTGTTAAATTTGCTTTTTTCAGCGGTTATATTTTTGTTGATCATTTTGAAAACTTTTTTTCAATTGTTTCTCACTCTTTATTTACTGCCATACATTTGTATCTATTTATCCAATCCAGCTTAGCCAGTTCTCTCCCCATTCCAATGTAATTGGTTATATTTAAGGTGATTTTGATGTTTTTGAGAAGATAGGTCATTTTGAACTATTGCATGTTGTTCCTGCTGTCCAAAGATGAGCAGCTTAGGTGGGTTGGCCATGCTAAATTGCCCATAGTGTCCAGGAATGTACAGGCTAGCTGGGTTAGCCATGGAAAATGCAAGGTTACAGGAACCGGGTAGGGGGTAGGATGCTCTTTGGAGGGTTAGTGTGTACTCGATGGGCTGAATGGCCTGCTTCCACACTGTAGAGATTCTATATTATCTCCGACTGGCAGAAACATCTTCTCCACATCCACCCTATCCAGGCCTCTAAGGATCCTGTAAGTTTCAATGTGAGCCCCCCTCATCCTTCTAAACTCTATCGAACACAGACCCAGAGTCCTCATATGACAAGCCTTCATCCCCAGGATCATTCCTGTAAACCTCTTCTTGGACCCCTCCAAAGCTGGCAGATCCTTTCATAATCGAAAACTGCTCACACTATTCCAAATGTGGTCTGACCAGCGCCTTATACAGCCTTATTCTCCCTCTTGAAATGAATACTAACATTGCATTTGCCTTCCCAACTGACAAATGAAGCTGCATGTTAATCTTAAGAGAATCCTGAACTAGGACTCCCAAACCCCTTTGTGCTTCAGATTTCTGAAGCCTTTCTCCATTTGGAAAATAATCTACACCTCCCTTCCGACCAAAGTGCATAAACTCATACTTTCTCACATTGTATTCCATCTGCCACTTCTTTGTCCATTCTCTTAGCCTGTCCAAGTCCTTCTGGCTCCCTCAATCTGTCCCTCCATTTATCTTTGTGGCATTTATAATCTTAGCACCAAAGCCCTCAGTTCTTTCTTCCAGATTGTTAATGTATAACATGCATAGCTGTGATCCCAACACTAACCCCTGTGGAACTCCACTCGAAGCCAGCCGCCATCTTGAAAAAGACCCCTTTATCTCTGCTTTCTGCCTGCTGCCAGTCAGCCAATCCTCTATTTGTGACAGTATCTTGCCCCTAACACCATGGTCTCTTATTTATCAGCCATCATTTTCCTCATCCAGAATAAATTTGAACTGTACTGTGTTGCGGTTGCTTTCACTGAAATGTTCCCCCCACTGCCACATCAAACACTCATCCAGCTTCTTTCCCCAGAACCACATCTAGCACTGCTCTGTTCCTTGTTCGGCCTTCTACGTATTGATACAAAAAACTCCCCTGGATACATTTCAAGAAACCCAACCCCCTCTAAACCCTTAACATTATGACTATCCCAATTTATGTTGGGCATGTTGCAATTACTGAAGTATAATTACTCAATTATTTACCCTTACACACCCCTGTGAACTGTCTACATATTTGCTCCTCTATTTCCCACTGACTGTTTGGGGGCCTATAATAAACTCCCATTGAAGTGGCTGCACCTTTAACGTTCCTAAGTTCTCCCCACAAAGCGTCATTTAAAGATCCTTCCAAATGTCTGTCCTTATTGCAGTAATTGACTCCTTAATTAATAGTGCTGCACCACCACCCTTTTTACACCCTCCTCTGCCTCGCCCAAAGGTCCTGTAGCCCGGAATGTTAAGTTGCCAGTCCAGCCCTTCCCTCAATCGTGTTTCTGTGATGGCAACAATATGATACTTCCATGTGTCAATCCACACCATTAACTCATCAGACTTACCTATTACACTTAAGTAAAGACCATCCAGCCTTGCCTTATTCTCTTGACACTCAACGAAGCTGAACTCACTCTGATTTGCTTCCTTTACAGTAGCATGATGTGTCTCTGTTTCACAGATATTCTGTGTCCCCTCCGCCTGCCAGACCATTTCAAACTGCTCCTAACAGTGCTAGGAAACCTACCTGCAGAAATGTTGGTTCCAGTGTGGTTCAGGTGCCAACCATCCTGTTTGTACATGTCTCGCCTTCTCCAAAGACAGTCCCAGTGATCCAGGAATCTAAAACCCTCCCTCTTGCATCAACTCTTGAACCATGCATTCATCTGTCCTAATCTGTTTCTGAACTCGCTAGCACATGGTGCTGGGAGTAATCCAGAGATTACAACCATTGGAGGTTCTGCTGTTTAATCTATTGCCTGACTCCCTGAATTCTTGATGCAAGACCTCATTCCTCACTTTGCCTGTATCATTGGTACCAACATATACCACGACCTCTAACTCATCACCCTATTCTTTCAGGATGCCCTGCAGCTGTTCAGTGAAATCCCTGACCTTGGTACCAGGGAGGCCTTGCACCAGGCTGGAGTCACATCTTTGGCTGCAGAAACACCTGACTAAAGAATCCCCTATCACTATTGTTCTTTCCTTCTTCTTCTTCCTCCTCCACTGTACAGTCAAACCACTTGTGGTGCCTGAAATGTGGCTCTGACTACACTCCTCTGAGGTGTCAGCACCCTCATCAGTTTCCAAAATGTGGAATCCCAGTTTAGTGAGTGGGACAACAGGGACTCCTGCATGACCTGCCTGTTCTTTCTGAACAGTCTAGTGGTCACCCACTCCCTTCTTTTCTCTAAAATGGCATGGTGGCTCAGTGGTTGGCACTGCTGTCTCACACCGCCGGTGACCCAGGTTTGATTCCTGTGTCTGTGTGGGTTTCCTCTGGGGTGATCTGGTTTCCTCCCAAAGCCAAATGGTGTTCAGTTTAGGTGGATTGGCAATGGGAAATTGCTTTGTAGTGTCCAAGGATGTGCAGGCTAGGTGGATTAGCCATATGAAATGCAGGGATAGGGTGTGGGTGATGCGTCTGGGTGGGATGCTCTTCAAAGGGTCAGGGTGGACTCGATAGACTGAAGGCCTGCTTCCACACTCTATGGATTCTATGATTGTCGTCCTTTGAGATGCGGTGTTACCACCTCTCTGAACATGATATCCCTGTAATTATTAGCCTTGTGGATACGCCAGAGTGTCTCCAATTGCTGCTCAAGATCTGAGACCCGGAGCTCCAGCTTCTGCAGTTCGGAGCACTTCCTGCACATGTGGTCATCTAGGACACTGGCAGATTCAGGACTCCCCAAATGCGACAAGCTAAACATTCCAATTGGCTGGCCTCTGCTGATGTCTCTTAAGCTTACATTAACACCTTAGACTAGAATTAGTCTTCTTTTGTTAGACGTCCTACTCTATCACAACAGTTATGGAAAGTTTAAGTGTAACTAAGTTCCCACTGCTCTAAACCTGTTCGGATAAGAAAGGGTTAACCAGTAAATGTCAGGTGCCCAGTACTCACCAATCCAAAGCCTTGAAGGTCCATGGTGTCAACAGGAGCCACACTGAAGATTCTCACTGTGTTCAGGCTATTATTGAATCCCTGCATCCCGGCTGCTGCTATTCCAAGCTAAGTGCCCTGTAAAGACATTTCCTCTACCTCCCTTGGTACTCTCCTGTTTTTTTTTTAATAGTCTGTTTACCGTTCTCCATGCCCCCCTCCCCTCCACCAATGTCCTTCCCTTTACACTCTTCTGGATTGAATTCCATTTGCCACTTTTCCACCTGCTTAGCCAAGCCATTGGTATCAGGCTGCAGTCAACAGCCATCCTCTTCAGGACCTGGCCAATTTTTGTGTTGTCTGAAAATTCCCCAAATGAGCCACCCATATTTATGTCTAAATCATTAACATGTACCACAAACAGCAAGTGAACCAACACAGCCATGTGGAGCACCACTGGAAAGCCCTTCTAATATACAAACATGTCTGTCAAATATTACTCTTTGTTTTTTGTCACAGTGCCAATTTTGGATCCAACTCACCACATTCCCTTGTGTCCCACGGTCTTTAAGTTTTCTTAACTGTCTGCAATATGGGACCTTGTCAAATTTCTTACTAAAATCTATGTGGACAACATAAACTGCACTACCCTCATCAATACAACAATTACTTCATCAAAAAATTTAAGTTAGTTAGATATGACCTTCCCTTAACAAAACCATGCTGACTTATACCTGCAGGATTCCTAGCCTCTGACCTGCTCTTGTAGCCACAGCAATTATATGGCAATTCCAGTTCAGTTTTTGGTCAATGGTAACCCCCTCCCTCAGGTTATTAATAGTTGGGATTCAGTGATAGTTACACCATATAATCTTAAGGGAGGATAGTTAGATATGCTTTCGTTGGAGGTGGTCACTGCCTGGTATTTATATTACGTAAATATTGCTTGTCACTTATCAGCATAAGCCTGAATATCATCCTGATCTTGCTGCATATGGAATCAAAGTGTTTCATTCCTGTTTGGGACTGTTCTTGGTGTAATGGCATTGTGAATCATACCTGTAACATTGTTTGACTGCACCCTAAGTATTTTGGGGATTCAGTCTTTCATTGTCAGATCCAAACTTACTTTGCTCCTCAAAAATGTCAAGGGCATTTCTGTTCTCATTTGGGTTCATTAAAATTCCTTTTTCAGATGGGCGTTCTGCAGTTACATGTACAATCTACTGAATTCTATGGAGCTATCTTCACTGTGAAGTTGTCCAACTCTGACCAAGTCTCATAAACAGTTAGCAAAGATCTATGCCTTGTAAAGTTTATCCGTGAAAGTTCATAATTCATCCAAACCTTCATCTGCATTCAAATCATCTCCAATTCAGAAATAAAAAGCTTCGTATCCTGCTTCTTTGCAGGGTCATAATTTGTTTCCTTCTCGGTGAAATAATAACATGGATCCACATAGTTACTTCATTCTTCCACTGGTCACAGTGTTCACAGTCAGACACCAGGAGTGTGTAAACATGCTGTATTAGACCACATTAATGGATAACAGGCTCCCCTTTTTAATTTTATATAAATCAATCTATAGTATTAAAAACACAAAATTTCAGCAAATTACATTCTTGTTTTTTTTCGTTTGCACATTAAAGTTCCAAGCAACATTTTGTCAATATGTCAAACAGTTTAAGAACTTGCTGCTTTCATTGTAAAGCAATCAGATAGTTGACTGCTGCTATCTATCCATTTTATTTTGGAGATCTCTCCATTCTCCAACATCTGTTTTAAACATGTGTCATCGATCCTCAGTCTTCATTCAACATTTCATTGAGTATTGGTTATACCATAGTGACTTATCAATGTAGCACTCAATGGGTATTGTTGCTGAATCCCTTTTTAGAATTTCTTCTAACATTTTCACTGAGAAAAATACCATATCTAATGCTTCGCTAAGAGCAAGAGTCTAAGTCACTAAGGCAAAATTCACTGCTTTTCTGATATTTTTAGCTTCCCAAGCTAAAGGACCACATTTATTTCCATTTCCCAGAAGAAAGAATATCCACCTTCCTGTACTTGAGAACCATTACTGAGATCTGCACAAGAAGCATCGCCAAAAACATGTTTCATGTTGCTGACATCTTACAATGAGGGAAATTACAAAGCACATGCTGCATTTTTAAAATTTAGAATGTTTGGTTTGCCAAAACAACATCTTCCACCTTGGACTTTTTTACAGAGTTGTTCTCAATTCTAATATTGCAAAATGGGAATCTGGCCTTGTTTAGGTGCCCCACTGAATCAGCTGTCTAATTAGACTGTGCAATTCTTCCGATTCAGTTTAGAAGCCACTGTATCATTTTATGAAGTCCTACTTTGACGAAAAGTAATGGGACTAACATTTTCCAAGTAAGATTGCTGATGCAAACTGGCACTTGATCCCTTATACCTGAAATTTAATCCAGGGCACTTAAAAGCCCTGAAACCTGACTTCCAATTTCTAATTCTGCTTTAAGCCATTTTACAATAATATTTTCAAATTCACAAATTCACTGTTCCCACTACACAAAGGAATCATTTATATGCATCATAAATATGTCTGCAAACTGCCCCTTATGATGCTACTAAAATGGCTGGGTCTCTTTTTAACTGAAAACAACTCAATTTTAAAAAGACATAACCTGCTGAGAAGTGCCAAATTCTAGAGGAATCCTTTAAGCCATTTACACAATTATTTACCTTCCAGAATGTCCCCACTGCATTTGGTGCCTCTTTTGGAGAATGAAGAATCACTTCCCTTTTAAGCTGATCTCCCTGCAGAAATGCAGCTTCAATATCAATTGATCTAAACTCCTAAGCATTTGTCGCTAACAAAGCCAAGAAAATTTTCAAAGTAGTTTTTCTTGTCTGTGAATCTATCCTTGTATCCTAGTCCCTAGATTTTCTTCTGAATCTTGTGCCACAAGCCTTGCTTTAAGCTTAAAATTCCCATCAAGAGATACCTTTTCATTGCATACCCACAAATGTGATAGGGTTGGTTGTCTCCTATTTGACATCTATGCATATACTACAAATTCTCTCCACCCTTCCTAGTGTTTGACATCTTGTTTTAAATTGTATTTTTTTATGGCCACCAGGACTTTCTGATCACATGGGCTTCTGCTTTTGATGGCACTCCCAGTTTGTATCATTTTTTTTGTCCTTGTTAAACTCCATCCTCTGTCTAGCCATCTATCTCTTTCTGGGCTGTTACTGCTTGATCTGCCCTTCTATCAATAGGATTTCTTTCAATGGGTTATGATCTCTTTCTCGTGATATGTTCTCTCCAGGACCCGCTGTTTGAACTTACTCTGCACTTTCTTGTTTTCTATTTTTATACTTCATGTTCCTAATCCATAGGTCTAAGCTCCTGAACCTCATCCTGCAAATGCACTCAGCTTTTATACTTCCCTGTGACCGTCTCTGCACTGTGAGAGTGGGGACTGTGTAGAAAGAGATTAGGGCTGTCTTGGCACAGTGACAGTGTCCTGACTTATAGACCAGGAGGCCTGAGTTCACTTCCTAGTCGCTTCAGGAGGTGTGCAATAACATCTCTGAACAGATTGATCAGAAAATATCTAAACAGAAGGTAGTGCAGGAACACAGTGAGAGTGCAGCGTTGTAAAGTGAGAGCTATATGGGAACACAGTGAGAGTGGGGTCGGAGTGGGAGGGGGTAGGTTCAGCTGCAAGGAAAATTATGGAAAAAGTTAAAGAAGCGAGGGCTAAGGAGAGGTTATTACAGTTTCTAGAACAAGTAATAGGACAGAGTATGGAAAGGGTCAGGAATCTAACTTCAGGTACAGCTGATAAGGAGGCATCTATGAGAAGGGGGTGTGGGTCAATGCACGGCTGAGGTGTTGCAATTAAATGCGAGCAGTATACGAAACAGGTAAATGAGCTTGTGGTGTGGATTGAAATTGACCGGTATGAAGTTGTGGGGATCACAGAGATGTACCTGCAAGGGGATCAGGGCTGGGAACTAAATATCCAAGGCTACATGTCCAATCAAAATGACAGGCAGATGGGCAGAGAGGACGGTATTGCCTTGTTAGTAAGAAATAAAATTAAATCAATAGCAAAAAGTGATAATAGGGCCAGAAGGCACAGAATCGGTGTGGGCAGAGTTGAGGAATGGCAAAAGGAAAGAAGAGTCACTGGTCGGAGTTATTTGCAGGAACCCTAGCAGTACTCAGGATGTGGGGAAGAAAATAAATCAGGAGATTAAAAAAAGCACGTAGGGAGAGGCACTACTACAATTATCTCCAATATGCGGGTGGACTGGGAAAATCAGGTTGGTAACATCCCAAGAAAAGGAATAGGTGGAATGTCCACAAGATGTTTTTTTGAGAGAGAGAAGCTGGAATCAGATGTAATGATATTACAACCATGGCTGAGAAGGGAAGTTAGAAACAACATAAAAGGAAAAGAAAAAGCATACAACATGGTGAAGCTTAATGGGAAACCTTTAAAAGTCAGCAGAGGACAACTCAAAAAAAGCATTAAGTGCGGGGAAAGATGATGAAATATGTGGCCAAGCTTGGCTAATAATATAAAACAAGATTGCAAGCATTTTATCAATATATAAAAGGTAACAGAGAGGCAAGAGTGCACATTGGATCACTGGAAAATGAGGCTGGAGAAGGAGTAATGGGGAACAAAGAAATGGTGGAGGAACTAAACAGGTACTTTGCATCAGTTTTCACAGTGGAAGACACCAGTGACATGCCAGAACTTCAAGAGAGTCAGGGGGAAGAGGTGAGAGAAGTGGCCATCACTAAGAAGAAGGTGCTGAGGAAACAGAAAGGTCTGAAGGTGGATAAATCGCCGAGACCAGATGGACTACACCCCAGGGTTCAGAAGGAATCAGCTGAGGAGATTATGCAGGCATTGGTGGTAATCTTTCAGGAATCACTGGAGTCACAGAGGATCCCAGAGGACTGTAAAATGTCTAAAGTAACACCCCTGTTTAATATGGGAGGGAGGCAAAAGATGGGACATTATAAGTTGGTTAGCCTGACCTCGGTCATTGGTAAGATTGTAGTGTCCATTATTAAGGATGAGATTTTGGAATACTTGGAGGTACATGGTAAAATAGTGTTGAGTCAGCATGGCTTTGTCAAAGGGAGGTCATGCCTCACAAATATTTTAGAACGTTTTGAGGAGGCAACAAGCAAATTAGATGAAGGAGAGCCAGTGAATGTGACCTGTTTGGATTTACAGAAGTCATCTGACAAGTTCCACACAAGAGATAAGAGCCCATGGCATTAGGGGCAACAGATAGAGGATTGCTGGTGGGGCGAAAGACAGAGAGTGGGGATTGTTATGGACCAGATCCCTCAAAATATTTTAAGAAGGTGGCCAAGACCCTAACTTATTTATATTTTAAAGTCAAATGTAATGTGCTGTGTTCCAGATGCAGTTTAATTGGTCAAACTTCTCAATGTCAAGCAAAACAAATTTATTTAAACATTATAGTTAAAATACAACAAAAGAAATGAGAACTTAGAATAACGTAACTCTATTGGAAAACTTAACCGAACAATAGATACAGTAACTATTATAAATTAATTGTTCCAATATAGTAGTATCCCATCAACACTGCCTCAGCAAAAAGGCAAATTTAGAAAAATAGATTTGTCTAACAGGTAACCCAGTAGCAGCGAGAAACCCCAGCTTCTAGCTGTAACCAAGAGAGGGAAAAGATAACTTCTACTTCTTCAAAACTCCAGCAGCTTCTGCTGAACCTAAAAGCCAAAAAAATTCGAAATCCTGGTCTGTGAGAGCTGATCACACCCACCCAGGCTGCTTCTATTGTTCCAACATTTTTAAAAAAACATGGCCTCACAAGCTGTTTATTGGCTTTCCTACTGAACAGCTCTTCATCTTTGTCTTAAAACCTCTGTTTAAAAATAAACTGGAAAAAATAACCTTGTAAAGTCACAGCATCGTCATACCTTCCCTCCCTTAAAAAATAAATCATCAATATACACAGATGGCTTCATTTTTAAAACTTTTAGCCTTACTCTATTAGTACACTACAATACATATACATTACATTGACTCTAAGCATGCAAACATTCACTACTACAGTCTGTCTACTTCAATATGTTTATTCCCACCACCGAATGCCGTGTTTCTTCTTCAAAGTTGCGACAGCATGTTGGCAATTATGTTCTCTTGACCTGCTACATGTATAATTTTCAAATTGATTGGCTGCAATAATAAGCTCCATCTAAACAGTCTGGAATTTTTGCACTTTACTTTCTCCAAAAATGTTAAGGAGTTAATTATTGGAATATACAATTGCCTCAGACACATTACTGGCTATATAAATGTTGAAAAGTTGTAACTCCAACAACAAGTTGAAGGCTTCCGTCTGAATCAAGAAATATGTCCACTGATCATTCAATTTTCTGGAAAAATACCCCAATAGGTCTTTCTGTCTTCTCATTGTCTTCCTGTAAGAGCACAGCACTGATAACTACTTCACTTGCATTGATAGCCACCTTGAATGGCTTTGTGTAATTAGGTGTGGCTAATACTGGGGCAGTGGTTAACACAGCTTTCAGGCTGTCAAATGCCTTCTGACAATCTGTCATCCAATGAAATTTGCTGCATTTCTTCAATAAATCAAAAAGTGGAGTAACTGCAATGCTAAAATTTGGTATGAACTTACGATAAAACCCATTCAATCCCAGGAAGGGTGGTACTGCCCTTTTCATTGATGGTATGGGAAACTCCCCAATAACCTTTGTTTTCATAATCCATGGGGCCATCTGTCCATGTCCAATAACATGGTCCAGGAACGGGACTTTGGCTTTTGTGAAATCACTCTTAGCCAGGTTTATCACCAAAGAAATCAATCAAACAATTCCAATAGATGCTGAAAATGTTCCTTCCATGAGTGACTAAAAATCATCAGGTCGTCGATGTACACCACACAATTGGATGATCCTGAAATGACTTTATTGTCTTTGAAATGTGGCTAATGCATTTTTCATACCAAATGGTATGACTTTAAATTGGTATAGTACATTCAGTGTCACAAAAGTCAAAATTGTCTTCACTCTTTTGGATGAAGGTAGTATCCCCTGACTAAGTCCAACTTAGAAATATAAGTTGCTTGTCCCACCTTCTCAATACAGTGTTCCAAATACAGAATAAGATGTGAATCAGACTTTGCACTGACTTTGTGATAGTCAACAAATAATTATTGTGTACTATCTGGTTTTGGCGCCATTACTATGGATGAGCTCCAGTCACTGCAACTCACTTTGATTTTGTTGTCTTTGAGCCAGTGTTCAATCTCTTTTTGAACTTGTGCCAACCTCAGAGGGTTAAGTCTATAAGTATGTTGCTTAATTGGAACAGCATTTCCCATATCTAAATCATGCATAATTAGGTTAGTACTTTCCAGCTAATTCCCACATATCTCCCCATGTGATTGTAATTACATTTTCAGGTCATTTTGATTTTCCTCTGGAAGGTAACTCAATAATTTATCCAAATTTTTGAGAATTTCCTCATTGTCCAATTTAACATGAGGTAAATGTCCAATTCTGAATCATCTGAACTTGATCTTTCACTGCGTTGTAACCAGTAACACATTCTCCTTTTGCTTTCTTTCCCCATCAAAATACCTTTTGAACATATTCACATGACACACAGATTTCTTTCTATCAAACAATTCACCTCACTCAATCTCTTTTTGATTTGAAATGGCCCACTAAACCTTGCTCTTTAAGGTTTACTTCCGACTGGAAATAACACTAACACCATCTCTACTTGCAAAATTGTGAATTTTTGATTTCTTATCGGCTTCCTGTTTCATCACTTGCTGTGAAACTTTTAAATGCTGTCTAGCCAACTCCACTGCTTTATTTAACTTTTCCCTCAAATTTGACAGAGAGTCCAAACATGTGGTCTCTGAATTTTGACTCACCAATTTCTCCTTAATTAGTTTCAGAGATCCTCCTACATCATGCCCAAAAAGTATTCAAATGGACTGAATTTGGTATATTCCTTTGGTGCATCCCTAATTTCAAAAAGTACAAATGGAATTCCCTTATCCCAGTCCTCTGCTCATTGCAGTTTGATGCCATGTAATGCTCTCTATGATTCTGGATGGTACACTGTGGATTTGAATTGTTTTATTCCTAAGCCATCCACAACTTCCCTGAATGATTTTAATGTAAAATTTGACCCTTTATCTCATATATCTGAGTAGTCTGTATCTAGTGACTCTTCTACAATCCTGTTAGCTGTGATATTGCATAATGGAATGGCCTCTGGAAATCTAGTGGACATATCCATTATTCAACAAATGTAGATTCCCACTTTTTGTTTTAGGTAGGGGTCCTAAGCAGTCAATCAAGAGCTTTGCAAATGGTTCTTCAAATGTGAAAATGGGTATTAAGGGTGCTGGTTTTATCACTGCCTGAGATTTTTCAATTACCTGATACAAATGACACATCCGGTAAAATTCAACCACATCCTTATGCAGTCCAGGCCAATAAAAATGTTTTTGTATTTTGGCTTGAGCTTCCCAAATGACCTCCTACTGGTAATTCATGTGCTACCCACAACACTTCCTTTCTATAACCCACCAGTAATAAAACTTCATAAACTTCTGCCCATTTCTCATCCGCCTGATTATGTGATGATTTCCATTTCCTCATCAAATCATTTTTAAGATAGTAACATTCTGGGATACATTCCGATTCTTCTCCTTCAGTGTAGGCTGTTTGATACAACTGCTTTAGTTTTTCATCTTTTTGTTGTAATTTTGTTAACTTCTCTGAACTAAAAATATCCACTTTTTCTTCCACCTGTTTTTTCCAACCATTCGATCAAACATGGTCTCTGACAAATGAACTACAACTTCTTTGTCTTTATTTGATTTCTCTTCCTGCTTCAAGTTGTAACTTTGTGACCTTGTTATCACACAGTCAGAACAAATCCCAGGAAATACTTCGTATAATACTTCAGTTGTCTGATTTTTCACTGGCTTTTCGACCACAGTACACATCACACCCACCTGTGATCTAGCTATATAATTACTGAGGGCAAATTGTATTCCTGGAACCAAGAGTTTCTCTGGTACTCCTCCCGCCACTTCTGCACTTTTCACCTGACTCTCAATCTCACTTTATGTAGTGGAGCACTTCACATCTCACCATGAATTCCATATATTACCAAAACAGAAGTTGCTGGAAAAGCTCAGCAGGCCTGGGAGTATCTGTGAAGACAAATCAGAGTTAACGTTTTGCGTCCAGATGCTATCTGACTTGCTGAGCTTTTCCAGTAACGTCTGTTTTTGTTCCTGGTTTACAGCATTCGAGGTTCTTTTGGTTTTTATTCCACATATTACCACTTTGTCTGGAAATACTCCTTCTGAATTACATATCTCCTCACCTCTCCCATAGCTCTTAAAATTTTAATTTATCTGCTCCTCCTGGCATATGCGAGTAAACCTTACCCTCACAAGTAAATTGTTTAAGGAGATCTGGCACTTTCCTCTTAACCAGTCCCCTGACCAGGTTGTACATTCTTTTGCAGCTTTTTAGCCTCCACTTTGGTTTCCTTTACCACTTCAACAAAACTCCCTGCTTATCCTGTTTTCCCACATCCATCTTCCCAGTGCTTTTTCTAAACCACCAACACTGCGACTTCATGTGGCCTACTTTATTGCAATGAAAATACCTGAGCTTTTTAACTTCTCTTTCCCCCTCATAGATTTCCTTTTTACCCAAGTTATTGATCTCCTTTTCCCTTACCATCTGAGGATTTCTCTTTTCCCCAATTTCTATTCCTCACAGATTGAGATTGATGTTGGAAGCCAAACTTTGATTTATGAATTAACTCATAATCATTGGCCATTTCTGCTACTAATCTTGCAGTTTTAACTTTCTGCTCTTCCACATGACTTCTCACTACCTCAGGAATTTCTCACTACCTTTTGAACTCCTCCAAAATAATTGTCTCTCCAAGAGCATTATATGTTTGCTCTATTTTCAATGCCTGTATCCACCCATCAAAATTACTTTGTTTGACCCTTTCAAACTCAATGTGTTTGACCAAGGTCCCTCCTTATATTATTGACACATTGTTTGTAAGCTTCTGGCACCAGCTCATGTGTACTTAAGATTGCATTTTTCATCCCATTATATGCAACAGGTACCTCCTCTGATAGTGATGCAAATGGCTCACAAGCTCTACCTACCTCCATTTCCGAGGCTGACACCACAGACATCGAGGACGCTGCTGCCACCAACATCCAGGATTTACCTGCCCACATCACTCCGCCCACCGCCTCCACCACCAGCAGCTCCAGAGAGGACAGTAGCGCCCAGCCTTGCCGGGTCTTCACCATCCCCCCAGACGTCCCCCTTACTGAGGACAAATGGTCAGTCCTCGGTAAAGGACTCACCTTTGTCCCCCTCCACCCAAACATTGACAAATGCAATTCACGCTTGGACGTTGAACAGTTTTTCCACCGCCTTCGCCTCTGCACTTACTTCTTTAACTGTGAGCCTAACCCTCCCTCTACTGACCTCTTCTCCTGCCTCCAACACACCCCCTCCTCCTGGACACCACCCCAAGGCCTCCTACCCTCCCTCGACCTCTTCATCTCCAACTGCCGTCGCGACATTGATCGCCTCAACCTCTCCACCCCTCTCACCCACTCCAACCTCTCCCCCACAGAACGTGCAGCCCTCCGCTCCAATCTCAACCTCACCATAAAAACGGCAGACAAGGGAGGCGCAATTGTAGTATGGCACACTGACCTCTACATCGCCGAGGCCAGGCGCCAATTCTCCAACACCTCCTCCTACCATCCCCTTGATCATGACCCCACTCCCGACCACCAAAACATCATCTCCCAAACCATCCACAACCTCATCACTTCAGGTGATCTCCCACCCACAGCCTCAAATCTCATCGTTCCCCAACCCCGCACCGCCCGCTTCTATCTCCTTCCCAAAATCCACAAACCTGACTGCCCTGGTCGACCCATTATCTCCGCCTGCTCCTGCCCCACCAAACTTATCTCCACTTATCTCGACTCCATTTTCTCCCCCTTGGTCCAGGAACTCCCCACCTACGTCCATGACACCACCCACGCCCTCCACCTCCTCCATAACTTCCGATTCCCTGGTCCCCAACACCTCATCTTTACCATGGACATTCAGTCCCTATACACTTGCATTCCCCATGCAGATGGCCTAAAGGCCCTCCACTTCTTCCTGTCCCGCAGGCCCGACTGACACTCCACTGACACCCTCATCCGCTTAGCTGAACTCGTCCTCACCCTTAACAACTTCTCCTTCAATTCATCCCACTTCCTACAGACAAAGGGGGTGGCCATGGGTACCCGCATGGGCCCAAGCTATGCCTGCCTCTTTGTAGGATACGTGGAACAATCCCTCTTCCAAAGCTAGACTGGCCCTATCCCCCACCTCTTCCTCCGTTACATTGATGATTGTTTTGGCACCACTTCGATGATTGTTTCGCTCCCACGAGGAGCTCGAACAGTTCGTCCACTTCACTAACACCTTCCACCCCAACCTTAAGTTCACCTGGACCATCTCTGATACCTCTCTCCCCTTCCTGGACCTCTCTGTCTCCATCTCTGGCATCCACCTGGAAACTGATATTCATTTCAAGCCTACCGACTCCCACAGCTACCTAGAGTACATGTCCTCTCACCCACTTTCCTGCAAAAAGGCCATCCCCTATTCCCAATTCCTTCGCCTCCGCCGCATCTACTCCCGAGATGAGGCATTCCACTCCCGGACATCCCAGATGTCCTCGTTTTTCAAGGACCACAACTTCCCCTCCACAGTGGTCGAAAATGCCCTCGAACGTGTCTGTCGCATTTCCCACAACTCATCCCTCACACTCCCTACCCACAATAACAACCAAAACAGAATACCCCTCGTCCTCACGTACCACCCCACCAACCTCCGGATCCAACGCACCATCCTCCGACACTTCCGCCATCTGCAATCTCACCCCACTACCAAAGACATTTTTCCCTCCCCACCCTTATCTGCTTTCTGGAGGGACCACTCTCTCCGGGACTCCCTTGTCCGCTCCACACTCCCCTCCAGCCCCACCACACCCGGCACTTTTCCCTGCAACCGCAGGAAGTGCTACACCTGCCCCTACACCTCCCCCCTCACCCCCATCCCAGGCCCCAAGAAGACTTTCCACATCAAGCAGATGTTCACCTGCACATCTGCTAATGTGGTATACTGTATCCGCTGTTCCCGTTGTGGCCTCCTCTACATCAGGGAAACCAAGCGGAGGCTTGGGGACCGCTTTGCTCGGTTCACAATGAACAACTGCACCTCCCAGTTGCGAACCATTTCAACTCCCCCTCCCACTCCTTGGACGACATGTCCATCCTGGGCCTCCTGCAGTGCCACAATGATGCCACCCGAAGGCTGCAGGAACAGCATCTCATATTTCACTTGGGAACCCTGCAGCCCAAGGGTATCAATGTGGACTTCACAAGCTTCAAAATCTCCCCTCCCGCGACCGCATCCCAAAACCAGCCCAGCTCGTCCCCGCCTCCGTAACCATTCCTCCCACCTCAAGCCCCACCCCTATCTACTACCCACTAGCCTCATCCCGCCTCCTTGACCTGTCCATCCTCACTGGACCGACCTATCCCCTCCCTAACTCCCCCCCTACACTCACCTTTACTGGCTCCAACCCCGCCTCTTTGACCTGTCTGTCTCCTCTCCACCTATCTTCTCCTTTATCCATCTTCTATCCACCTCCCCCTCTCTCCCTATTTATTTCAGAATCCCCTACCCCTCCCCCATTTCTGAAGAAGGGTCTCGACCCGAAACGTCAGCTTTCCTGCTCCTCTGATGCTGCTTGGCCTGCTGTGTTCATCCAGCTCTACACCTTGTTATCTCTACCTACCAACTTTGTTTGAAACAACAATATCCACATGGTCACTGGCCATTTCATTGGTTTAGCTACTTTCTCAAAGGATGCCTTCGACATCCTTCTTGTCAAACATAGGCAAAGCTTGGACATATTTAAACAGATCCTTTAGCTACAATAGGATTGCTCATCATCACTATCCTCCTCATTAAGTCTACCTTCTACCTTCATCTCTGCCCTTTTAAGGCAACTTTCTCTCTAATTGCCAACTTCTGAACTTCTTTTTCTGCTTTTCTTTCTCTCTCTCTCTGTCTCTACTTTTAATAGTAATTCCAACTGTTACATTTCTTTTCCTTTTTTTCTGCCAGGACTATTCTTTTCTTTTGCCTGTAATTCAAGCAGCTTCATTTGCAATTGAATTTTTGGCATTTCCAAAGATTCCGAAGGCATTTTCGGCAATCGTAAATGTCGAGCCGTTGCTACCATTATCTCCCGTTTTCTCACAGAAAAAGGCAACCTCAACTCCAGCTGGTCTGCCAATTCCAACAGCTTTGCCTTGCTCATTTTCTGTAAAACTCCCATGACTTTTTCCACCTCTAGGAAACTCTTAGTGACTGGAAGAGCCATCACTATTCCGTCCCCACCCTTATCTGCTTTCTGGAGGGACCACTCTCTCCGGGACTCCCTTGTCCACTCCACACTCCCCTCCAGCCCCACCACACCCGGCACTTTTCCCTGCAACCGCAGGAAGTGCTACACCTGCCCCTACACCTCGCCCCTCACCCCCATCCCAGGCCCAAAGAAGACTTTCCACATCAAGCAGATGTTTACCTGCACATCTGCTAATGTGGTATACTGTATCTGCTGTTCCCGTTGTGGCCTCCTCTACATCGGGGAAACCAAGCGGAGGCTTGGGGACCACTTTGCATAACATCTACGCTCGGTTCGCACTAAACAACTGCACCTCCCAGTCGTGAACCATTTCAACTCCCCCTCCCATTCCTCAGACGACATGTCCATCCTGGGCCTCCTGCAGTGCCACAACGATGCCACCCGAAGGTTGCAGGAACAGCACTTCATATTCCGCTTGGGAACCCTGCAGCCCAATGGTATCAATCTAGACTTCACAAGCTTCAAAATCTCCGCTCCCCCTACCGCATCCCAAAACCAGCCCAGCTTGTCCCCGCCTCCCTAACCTGTCCTTCCTCATACCTATCCCTTCCTCCCACCTCAAGCCCCATCCCCATCTCCTACCTACTAACCTCATCCCGCCACCTTGACCTGTCCGTCCTCCCTGGACTGACCTATCTCCTCCCTAACTCCCCACATACACTCACCTTTACTGGCTCCATCCCCACCTCTTTGACCTGTCTGTCTCCTCTCCACCTATCTTCTCCTCTATCCATCTTCTATCCACCTCCCCCTCTCTCCCTATTTATTTTAGAATCCCCTTCCCCTCCCCCATTTCCGAAGAAGGGCCTAGGCCCGAAATGTCAGCCTTCATGCTCCTCTGATGCTGCTTGGCCTGCTGTGTTCATCCAGCTCTACACCGTGTTATCTCAGCATATGGCTGACATCTGTTTTGTTGAGTTAAAATAGGCACACGTGTCTTTCTGTCTCGTAAGATCTTGTAACAATTTATGCAGCTTCTAGTACATGCAAGCATGCAACCCTGCAAGCCCAACTGACAAACCTAAATTACTAGAATATCTTTTGTATCCTCAAAGATTGCTATCAATTTATTTACTTTGTTATGCACATTTGCATACAGAGTCTTTGATTTATTTCTTTTTGTTATCTTTGTGAAATCCAATCTTGAATGTAATCTTAATCTAATCAAGTTTGATCCCTCTCCCCAACTGTTCAGCTTAAAGCCCTTTCTACTTCCACATCAGTCCCAACAGAGTTCAGGTAAAGGCCTTCACAACAGAATAGCCCCTATTCCCCTCCTAACAGTACTGATGCCAGTGCCCCATGAACAGAATTCACTTGTTTTTGAGCCACAAATTAAGTTCAAAAATTTTGTGAGCCCACTGCTAATTGGCCCATGGCTCAGGCAATTGACCAGAAATTATTAGCCTCAAGATTTTGATCTTCAATTTGGTCCCTGGGTCCTCATTCGGTCTAATCAGAACCTTTCTCCTAATCACAGAATTGTAGAATCCATCAGCACTGAAGCTGCTCTTTGGTCCATTGAGACTGCACCTACAAAAAAAAGGCTCTAAATCTACACTTGACCCACTTTCCAGCACTTGGCTCATTGCCTTAAATTTTTAACATTAAGTGCTCAGCCAAGTACTTTTTAAAGGTTGTAAGGTTTCCTGTCTCAAGTACCCTCGCGGACAGTGTATTCTAGATCGTCACCACCCTCTGGGTGGAAAGGCTTTTTCTCAAATTCCCTCAAATCCCCTGCCTTAAAATGATACCCCTTTGTTACTGACCCTCCAAATAAGGGTCGCAGCTGCTTTCTATTCACCCTGTTCATTGACCCCTTGT
The DNA here is from genome assembly GCF_021869965.1 of Rhincodon typus. Classification (NCBI taxonomy): domain Eukaryota; kingdom Metazoa; phylum Chordata; class Chondrichthyes; order Orectolobiformes; family Rhincodontidae; genus Rhincodon; species Rhincodon typus. The sequence goes on from NW_025966584.1 coordinate 22,634, forward strand.
AATCTTAAGCATCTCTATCACGCTCCTCTCACCTTCTCTGCTCCAAAGAAAACAACCCGAGTTTATCCAGCTCTGTTCATAACTGAAATGCCACAACCTTGATATCATCCTGGTGAGCCTCCTCTGCACCTCCTGTACTACAATCACATCCTTCCTAAAGTGCAGTGACCAGAACTACAAACAGTGCTCCAGCTCTGGCCTAACCAAAGTTCTGCACAGTTCCAACATGACCTTCCTGCTCTTATAATCTGTGCCATGACGGATAAAGACAAGTGCCCTGTATCCCTTCATAATTACCCTATTAACATGCCTTGCCACCTTCAGGCATTTGTTGTCAAGCAGCTCAAGATCTCTCTGTTCCTCTGAGTTTCCTGGTGTCTTGCCATTCACTGAGTACTCCCTTGTTTTGTTACTTTTTCCAAAGTGCATCACATCACACTTATCTGGGTTAAATTGCAACTGCCACCGATCAATCCATTTACATCCTCATGTAACCCAAGACCTTTCTTCTCATTGTCAACTATGTGGCAAATCTTTATCATTTTCAAGCTTAATTATCATTCCCCCAACACTCACTTCCATATGGTTGACATATATCAAGAACAACAAGGGACCCTGCATTGATCCCGGTGGACAATAACCAATAGTCACAGACTTTTACCACCACCCCATGTCTCCTACCACTAAGCCAAATGGATAGTCGTGCCTGAGTCTGTCTTTGGTATGTACAGTCTGTGCTCTTGATTCTAGTTTTATATAAAAATGTCATCAGAACTAGGATTGGTCTTATCACCACTCACCTGTGTCTCAGTGATTCTTCCGGCACTTCAATTACTTCCTGTCCTGTCGATAGAAAAGCACCAGTGAGTTCTGGATTTCAGAAATTCAGTTTCATCAGCAGTGTCACCTAGCACAGTGATGAAATGTCTGAACAAAAACAAGCCAGCTCGGTGAGCAAGTCAACAACCTCATTCAGTTTCATCCAGTTAGAAAACGGAGCTTTTGAATTACAAATAGATAGGCACAAGGAGGGAGTGTTTAACAAAATCCTGCACCTGAATTCTGTTTTCAATTTTGTTTGTGAAATTTGGTTGACAAATGAGCCAGACATTTAGCAATTTTTAAAATCAAACACCCCAGGTCAGGTCAGAAACAAGCAGGAGACATCTCAGTAACCCTAAAACCAATCGCACAGATAAATTGAGACAACTGCAGTTTATTGCATACAGGAACCCTTCAAACTGCACAGCACTATGCAACCTTCCCCCACTTAGTCATTACTAGTTCAGCCCTAATGTCACTGTTTGGCCTTTTAACTCATTTTGCGATTTAAAATAAAAAGTTTGCTAAGCAAATGAACTTGGCACTTTAGAAATAGTTCCACCACATGGCCTGGAGAACTTCACATCGGATGTTTTACCAACACATTAAAGTTGGTCATAGAATCCCTACAGTGTCGAAATAGGCCCTTCGGCCCAACAAGTCCACACCGAACCTCACCCACCCAGACACATCCCCCTATAACGCTCCTAATCTACACCTCCCTGAACACTACGGGCAATTTAGCATGGCCAATCCACCTAACCTGCACATCTTTGGACTGTGGAAGGAAACCGGAGCACCCGGAGGAAACCCACACAGACACGGGGAGAATGTGCAAACTCCACACAGACAGTCACCCAAGGCTGGAATCAAACCCGGGTCCCTGGTACTGTGAGGCAGCAGTGCTAACCACCATGCCACTGGTGTCGCATGAAGTTCTGTGCAATATGCTGTAATCCAGTGACAAAAGAGCTTTCGAAGCACAGACAGAGCAGCATTGTAAACCATTCCAAATTCCGATACCTGAATTCTGTATTCACTTGTTTTGGTATAATGTCAGAAGTCACAGAATAACAGGTTATAGTATCCAACAGATTTATTTGAAATAACTCAGAGATAGTAAGAACTGCTGATGCTGGAGTCAGAGATAACACAGTGTGGAGCTGGAGGAGCACAACAGGCCAATTCTCCCCACCCTGGCCTCATCCCACGACCAACCCTCCCTCTCATCCCTGCCTCTTTGACCTGTTTATTTCGGAGCTCCCTTCCTCCTCCCCATTTCCAAAGAAGGGTCCCGACCGAACTTCCCCAGCCCCACCCTTCCTCTCTCTGTTTATTTCGGAGCTCCCTTCCTCCTCCCCATTTCCAAAGAAGGGTCCCGACCCGAAACGTCAATTTTCCTGATGCTGCCTGGCCTGCTGTGCTCTTCCAGCACCACACTGTGTTATTTGAAATCACACAAGCTTTGGGAGTGCAGCCCCTTCGTCAGGTACAGAGAGAGAGGAGAGCACAAGAGTTTATAGGCAGAGAGATCAAAGATTATACAACTGGTGTGAGTGGAGTGTCAGATAATAAGTCTCTCCAGGTGGCCAAGAGAGTAATACAGTGAGTAAAGTGTTTATAAAGCTATTGTCAGTGCTGTCTTGTCATTATAAGCGGGCAGTGTGACAGGAATGTACAAAAGGTGACATCTCGGGGTCAGACACTGAATTGTGGGTATGAGGCCTTGTTCAGAATCTGTCTCAGAGTTTTAACCTGCAGTCAGGCTGGTTTTATTCCAAAAGCAGGAATTTGTAAGATGCCACACTGACTGTGACTACAAATTGTGTGTTTTTGAACAAAATAGCATGTATCTGCAAATAATCAAACATCTTGAATAAAATGCTTCTGAAACACTCTGCCTGATTGTCATGACAAAATAGCACTGACATTAGCTTTATAAATACTTTACTCACTGTACAATATTCTTGGTCACCTGCAGAGACTTATTATCTGACACTCAACTCACACCAGGTGTATGATCTTTTGATCTCTCTGCCTATCAACTGTGTTTCTGTGTGCTCTTCTCTCTCACTGCACCTGATGAAGGGGCTGCGCTCCCAAAGCCTGTGGTTTCAAATAAACCTGTTGGACCGTTGTCGGGAGAGCTCTGACTTTGTCCACCCAACACCGGCACCTTCACATGGAAAATCCCTGGAAAACTCTAACAGGACTAGATAAACATCAGGATGTTCCTGATGACTGGGGCGTCCATACTAGGGATCATTTAAAGTGTCTTATTTAATGTGTACAAGATTGTGAACAGTCTTGATAAGGTGGACATTGAAAGGATATTTCCTCTTGTAGCTGAGTCCAGATCTAGGGGCCACTGTTCACAAAGTACGGGTTGCATTTTTAGGACAGAGGTGAAGAGAATTTTTCTTCTCACTGAGGGTTGTGTAACTTTGGGTTTCTCTGCTACTGAAGACAGTGGAGGTAAGGGCAATTAATTTTTTAAGACAGTCATGGCTGGATTTTTCTTACACAAAGGAATCAAAGGTGATGAGATGTAAATTGGAATGTGGAATTGGGAACACAAACAGATCATCCATGATCTTATTGAAAAGTAGTGCAGGTTTAAAGGGCCGCATGGTCTACTCCTAACTTGTATGTTCATGTAAAAGAACATAGTGCTCCTGTTGTTTCTAAATTTTTAATATACAACTTGACCAGTATCTTTCTAACCAGAATCTACAAAGCTCTGCATCCTCATTCTCCTGAAAATATCTTCAGTGCTTCCTCTGATATGCAACCCACAAATAGCTCCTGTATTTGACTGGCTAATTTCTGTCTCTAACCTAGCAAAACAGGTCAAGATGACTCCACTATACCTACATCATTGCTCAAAAGACATGTTGTCAGAGCTTTTCATCTTGTAATCATCAGGACAATTTGCAAGACAAAAAGCTTTACAAACGAGCAAGCAACATTTATACCATTGGGGGACGAGTGTGGTAATTGGCTGGTAAATAGACTCTGATTGGTAAAGGTATTGCCAGGGAAAATGTACTAGTTTATGATGATTGGCAGATTTGTTTAAGTTTTAAATAAGGCCGGTTGAATCCAATTGATCAAGGCATCCATTTGAGAAGTGAACCAGCATATGGCTGACATCTGTTTTGTTGAGTTAAAAGAGGCACACCTGTCTTTCTGTCTTGCAAGATCTTGTAACAATTTATGTAGCTTCTAGTACATGCAAGCATGCAAACCTGCAAGCCCAAATGACAAACCTAAATTACTTACTCGCACACTCACTTATTCAGTAAATGTTGTCCAATTGTGGAATCACGTCTAATGTTGGAATTCAGTGCAAGCTGATTGGGTTTGTTTGGTGCCCTCTGTGTTTGGAACAGCTGGAGACACATGCTCTTTGATTCAATCTGCCAGTCTTTGGGACATGCGACCTACATAGCCCGTATACCATGAGCTTCGTCTTTGGAGCAATAACCATTTGTGGACAAATGCTTCTGGAAATCCAATTGCAGTGCGCTCACAGTTTCCCCTTTATCCACAGTAAATGTTACTCCTCAAAATGATCAATTCCAACACCTTCCGCATGAAAGGTATAAGAATCACATGCCAACGGTCTAACCAAAGTAACAAGTAATTCAAAACTGTACAAATTAATTAAGGTAGAGAGATCATAAGTTAACGTGATGGCGTTAAAACAGGTCAGTAAGGAAGTCTAGTGGGGTCACATGTAGTGGGACATGAATCTAAGATCACGGTTGAGGCTGTCTTCATGGGTATGGAACTTGGCCATTACTTTCTGCTCGGCGATTCTGCGTTGTTGTGTATCTTGAAGGCTGCCTTGGAGACGCTTACCCAAGATCAGGGACTGAACGTTCTTGACCGCTAATGTGTTCCCCGACTTAGAAGGAACATTCCTGTCTGGCAATTGTTGCAGCAGTGTCCACTCATCAGTTGTCATAGCTTCTGCAATGGTCTTGCCAATATACCATGCCTCAGGGCATCTTTGCCTGCAGCGTATGAAATTGACAACATTGGGCAAGTAACACAATTATCTGCCGTGTACGTAGTGGGTGGTGTTCCCCACATGTGATAGCATTGTCCACGTCAATGATCTGACATGTCTTGCAGAAGTTGACATGGCAAGGTCGTGTGGTGTTGCGGTTGATGTTGTCCTGAAGGCTGGGTAGTTTGCTACAAACAATGGTCTGTTTAAGGTTTGGTGGTTGTTTGAAGGCAAGAAGTGGAGGTTTGGAGATGATCTTGGCAAGATGTTCATCATCATCGATGTTGTGTTGATGGCTGCAAAGAACACAGCATAGTCTCTCTGCTCTGGGGAAATACCGGATGAAGAAGTGTACTCTATCGGTTATATCCTATGTCTTTCTTCTGAGGAGGTTGTCGCAGATTTTTGCTGTGGCATGTTGGAACTGGCGATTGAGGAGTTGAGAATCATATCCTGTTCTTAAGAGAGCATCCTCAAAATCTTTAGGTGCCTGTCGCATCCCTCCTTATCTGTGCAAATCCTGTGTATGCGCAGGGCTTAACCGTAAAGAGTGGCCTCTTTAATATGTTTATGATGGAAGCTATAGATGTGCAGCGTCGTGAGATTTTCTGTGGTTCCACTTGCGGTAGAGTGAGGTACTGAGGTGGCCAGCCTTGATGGAGAGGCGCGTGTCCAGGAATGAGACAGATTTTGAAGAGTAGTCCGTGGTAAGTCTGATGGTGGGATGAAACTTGTTGACATAGAATCATAGAATCCCTAAAGTGTGGAAACAGACCATTCCGAAGAGCATCCCACCCACACCCATTCCCCTACCCCTGATTTCCCCATGCTTAACCGTGCCGCCTGGTGGCTCAGTGGTTAGCACTGCTGCCTCACAGCGCCAGGGACCAGCGTTCAATTCCAGCCTCGGTCTGTGTGGAGTTTGCACATTCTCCCTGTGTCTGCGTAGGTTTCCTCTGGGTACTCTGGTTTCCTCCCCCAGTCCAAAGATGTGCAGGTTAGGCGGATTGGCCATGCTAAATTGCCCATAATATTCAGCGATATGTAGATTAGGTGGGTTATATGGGGATGGGTCTGGGTTGGATTCTCAAGGGTCAGTATGGACTTGTTGGGCCGAAGGGCCTGTTTCCAGACTGCAGGGATTCTCTGAATTCTATATCACTATGTAGTTGTTTTAGTGATTCCTCGCCATGAGTCCAAAGGAAGAAAGTGTCATTGATGTATCCGGTGCATAGCATTGGTCGGAGATCCTGCGCAGCAAAGAAGTCTTGCTCAAAAGTATGCATGAAAATGTTGGCATGTTGGGGTGCACATTTGGTCCCCGTGGCTGTTCCATGTGCTAGGATAAAGAACTGGTTGAAGGTGAAGACGATATAGTCAAGGATGAAGAGGATGAGTTGTAGGATGGCGTCTGGAAATTGGCAGTTATTACTATTGAGTACTGAGACTGTTGCAGGAATGCCATCATCTGAGGGAATGCTGGTGTAGAGTGCTGAAACATCCATTCTGAAAAGGAATGTTCCTGGTTCGGTTGGTCCGTGGGTGCTGAGTTTCTGTAAGAAATCTATAGTGTTTCAACAGAAGCTGTGGAGTTCCTTGTACAATGTTTTTCAAGACAACAAGGTGCAGGGCTGGATGAACACAGCAGGCCAAGCAGCATCATAGGAGCAGAGAGGCTGACGTTTCAGGCCTAGACCCTTCATCAGAAAAGGAAAATCTCTGAATTTACTTGATACCTGAGCAGCCATAGCTCTCTAAAGCAGTGATTCCAATGATTCACAAACCTGAGTGAAGAAATTGCCACTCATCTCAGTCCCAAATGATCAATTCGATATTCTCAAACTGAGTCCTTGTTACCAATTCTCGTTTGATATTAGAGATGTTTCAGAAATATGGGATCGCTCTTACCGCCACACACCTGGTGTCTGGGACACACTCACAGCACTTCCTCAGTTGTCGCTGTAAAAGCCGCGGTGAGATCTGGATTACAGAAATGCATTTTCATCCAGTGAGTAAACAAGGCTTTCGAAAACACTTATAGATAGACCCAGGGGTAGAGCATTAAACAGTGCCAAAATACTGCATCCAAATTCTGTTTTCATTTTCTGTTTGTGAAATCTGGGTCAGAAATGAGCCAGACATTTAGCGACTCTTAAAATCGAACACTCCAGGCTAGGCTAGAAACAAGCAGACGACGCAGAATCACAGTAAACCCAAACGCATAAAAACATTCAATCTTTTCATGACTTCCTCCAATGATCACCAGGATTTTCTGGTTCAATTTTCAGTAACTATAGGTGAGGGGCTGGAGAAGTAAAGCAGGTCGGACAGCATCCGAGGAGCAGGAAAGTCAACGTTTTGGACCTAAACCCTTTCATCAGGACTAATTTTCAGGAAGAATTTTCTAATTTTCTGAAGAAGGGTGCAGACCCGAAATGTCAGCTTTCCTGCTCCTCTGATGCTGCTTGGCCTGCTGTGTTTATCCAGCTCTACACTCTGTCATCTGTAATTTTAAGGAATGTTGTCTTGTGAATCTGATCGAACACTCCCGTTTGAGGCAACTACAGGAACACTTCAAACTGCGGAACACTATGCGACCTTCCCTCAATTAATCGATACTAGCTTAGTGCTGTTATCACGGAATGGTCTTTTAACTCGTTATGTGAGTTTTAAAAAAGTTTGCTAAACACAGAAGAGGAACACTGTTATAGCAAAACTTGCCACTTCTGAAATAGTTAGATCATATAGACCTGAGAACTTCACATCAAATGATTTAACCAACATATTAAAGCTGATGTCACATAAAGTTCTATACAATACGCTGCACACACTGTAATCCAGTGACAAAACACTTACTGACATAAACCCAGGGACAGAGCAGTATTCTAAATAACCCCAAAATCCGATACCTGAATTCCGTATTTACTTGCTTTGGTAAAATGTTACGAGAAAATATCTACATGCAAGTCAGTAAATCCAATCACTGGTAATCTCCCCTCGCTCCAATCCAGTCAATGATCTGAACAGAGTGTACTTTGCGTTATTAGACAATCACAGAAAGCATATTACGTAAACTGAACTCAGACACTCTGCTCCGTAAATTGCACAAATACGTAACTAAGCAGTTGCCGGAAACAGAGCGAGGTATAGAAAGGAGGCAAACTGCACACAGGCAAAATTAGGAAACATAGATGAGAGTAGGCGGGGCTCAGGGGTAGCTACGCACAAATGGAATGCAGTAGGACTACATATCGGATATACAGCACAGGAAGAATCCACTTGTTGCGATCATCCTATGAACATGTCCATGATCCACTGGAGTTTCCTCCCATGTTTTCTCAATTAAATTTAAAAGCGAAACCATCTGTTCCCTTTCTCGTCATATTTGTTCTTTCCCGAAATAAAAACCGAAAGAATTGTGGATGCTGTAAATCAGGAACAAAAGCAGAAGTTGCTGGAAAAGCTCAGCAGGTCTGACAGCAGCTGTGAAGAAAAAAAATCAGAGTTAACATTTTGGATTCCTCAGACCCGAAACGTAAACTGTGATTTTTTTTCTTCACAGATGCTGCCAGACCCCTGCTGAGCTTTTCCAGCAACTTCTGTTTTTAAGACCATAAGACATTGGAGCAGAAATTAGGCCATTCGGCCCATCAAGCCTGCTCTGCCATTCGATCATGGCTGATAAGTTCCTCAACCCCATACTCTGGCTTTCTCCCAGTAACCCTTGATCCCCTTGATTATCAAGAACCTATCTATCTCAGTCTTAAATGTACTCAATGACCTGGCCTCCACAACCTTCTGTGGCAGTGAATTCAATAGATTCACCACTCTCTGGCTGATAAAGTTTCTCCTTATCTCCGTTCTAAAAGGTCTTCCCTTTACTCTAAGGCTGTGCTCTTGGGTCCTAGTCTCTCCTACCAATGGAAGCATCTTTTCAACTTCCACTCTGTCCAGGCCATTCAGTATTCTGTAAGTTTCAATTAGATCCCCCCTCATCCTTCTAAACTCCAATAAGTATAGTCCCAGAGTTCTCAAACGTTCCTCATATGTTAAGCTCTCCATTTCTGGGACCATTCTCATGAACCTCCTCTGAACCTGCTCCAGGGCCAGTACATCCTTCCTGAGATATGGGGCCCAAAACTGCACGCAAAACTCCAAATGTGGCCGGACCAGAGTCTTATAAAGCCTCAGTAGCACATCCCTGCTTTTATATTCAAGTCCTCTCAAAATAAAGGCCAAAATTGGATTTGCCTTCCTGACTACTGACTCAAGCTGCAAGTTTATCTTGACAGAATCCTGGACTAGAACTCTCAAGTCTCTTTGCACTTCAGACTTCTGAATTTTCTCCCCATTTAGAAAATAGTCCATGCTTTTATTCTTCTTACCAAAGTGTATGACCTCACACTTTCCCACGTTGTACTCCATCTGCCACTTCTTTGCCCACTCTCCTGACCATTCCAAATCCTTCTGCAGCCTCCCCACCTCCTCAGTACTACCTTTCCCTCTACCTATCATTGTCTCATCTGCAAACTTAGCCAGAATGTCCACAGTTCCTTCATCTAGATCATTAATGTATAAAGTGAAAAGTTGTGGTCCCAACACTGACTCTTGCAGAACACCACTTGTCACAGGCTGCCATCCTGAGAAAGACCCTTTTATCCCTACTCTCTGCTTTCTGCCAGACAGCCAATCTTCTATCTGTGCTAGCACCTTGCCTCTAACACCATGGGCCCTTATCTTGCTCAACAGTCTCCTGTGCGGCACCTTGTCAAAGGCCTTCTTGAAGTCCAGGTAGATAACATCCATTGGCTCTCCTTGGTCTACCCTGCTTGTTACTTCCTCAAAGAACTCTAGCAGATTTGTCAGGCATGACCTCCCCTTGATGAAACCATGCTGACTTTGCCCTACTTTATCATACACTTCCAAATATTCAGAAATCTCATCCTTTACAATAGACTCCAAAATCTTACCCACGACCGAGGTTAGGCTAATCAGCCTGTAATTTTCCATCTTTTGCCTTGTTGCCTTTTTAAACAGGAATGTCACGTTAGTGATTTTCCATTCCTCTGGGACCCTCCCTGACTCGAGTGATTCCTGAAAGATCACCACTAATGCTTCCACTATCTCTTCAGCTATCTCCTTTAGAACTCTGGGGTGTAGTCCATGTGGTCAAGATGATTTATCCACCTTCAGTCCAATCAGTTTTACTGGCACCTTTTCCTTGGTGATGGCCACCAGACTCAGTTCTGCCCCCTGATTCTCTTGAATTTTTGGGAGATTACTCGTGTCTTCCACCGTGAAGACTAATGCAAAGTAATTATTCAGTTCCTCAGCCATTTCCTTGTTCCCCACTACTATCTCTCCACCGTCATTTTCCAATGGTTCAATGTCCACTTTTGCCTCTCTTTTGCCTTGTATATATGTAAAGAAACGTTTACAGTCGACATTTATATTACTGGCTAGCTTACCCTCATATTTAATCTTCTCCCTCTTTATTTCTTTTCCTGTTGCCCTCTGTTGGTCTTCGTAAGCTTCCCAATCCTCTGGTTTCCCACTGCCCTTCGCCACATTATATGCTTTCTCTTTTGCTTTTATGCTATCCCTGACTTCCTTAGTCAGCCATGGTTGCCTCATCCTCCCTATACCATGCTTCTTTTTCCTAGGGATGAATTTTTGCCATGTCCCCTGAATTACTCCCAGAAACTCCTGCCATTGCTGTTCACTGTCTTTTCTGCTAGGCTCCTCTTCCAGTCAATTCTGCTCAGCTCCTCCCTCATACCTCTGTAGTCGCCTTTATTCAACTGTAATACCGTTACCTCTGATTCTATCTTCTCCCTCTCAAATTTCAGAGTAAATTCTATCATCTTATGATCACTGCCTCCTAAGGGTTCCTTTACCTTAAGCTTCCTTATCAAGACGGCCTCATTGTAAGGAGGCATGGGATAGGGGGAAATGTGGCAGATTGGATTCAGAACTGGCTGACCCTTAAAAGACAAAGGGTAGCAGTGGACGGAAAATATTCAACATGGTGCTCAGTTACGAGTGGTGTACCACAAGGATCTGTTCTGGGTACTCTTCTATTTGTGATTTTTGTAAGTGATTTGGATGAAGGAGTGGAAGGGTGGATTAGTAAGTTCACAGACGATACAAAGGTGGGTCACGTTGTGGACAGTGCGGACGGCTGTTCTAGGTTACAAAGGGACATTGATAGAATGCAGAGCTGGGCTGAGAAGTGGCAGATGAAGTTTAACCCTGAAAAGGGTGAGGTGATTCATTTTGGAAGGACAAAATTGAAAGCAGAATACAGGGTTAACGGAAAGATTCTTGGCAGTGTGGAGGTGCAGAGGGATCTTGGGGTTCATGTTCACAGTTCCCTGAAATCTACCAGCCAGGTGGATAGAGTTGTTAAGAAAGCGTATGGTGTGTTAACTTTCATTAATAGAGGGATTGAGTTCAAGAGCTGTGAAGATATGCTCCAGCTATACAAAAGCCTGGTTCAGCCACATCTGGAGTATTGTGTCCAGTTCTGGTCACCTCATTACAGGAAAGATGTGGAAGCGTTGGAAAAGGTGCAGAGGAGATTTACCAGGATGATGCCTGAATGGAGGGAAGGTCTTACAAGGAAAGGTTGAGAGAGCTAGGGCTTTTCTCTTTAGAACGACGAAGGATGAGAGGTGACTTGATAGAGGTGTACAAAATGGTCAGAGGTATGGATAGAGTAGACAGCCAGAGACTTTTTCCTAGGGAGGAGGTAGCTTTTACGAGGGGACATAGTTTTAAAGTGAAAGGAGGTAGATATCGGGGAGACGTCAGAGGTAAGTTCTTTACTCAGAGAGTGGTAGGGGTGTGGAATGCATTGCCAGAGAGGGTAGTGGAGTCGGCCTCATTCGGGGTATTTAAGTGGCTATTAGATAGGCATATGGATGATAGTATAAGGTAGCGGTGGAGGTTAGATAGGCCTTAGGTTTCGGGTAAAAGTTCGGCACAACATCGTGGGCCGAAGGGCCTGTACTGTGCTGTACTGTTCTATGTTCTCTGTTCTATGTTCTATTGCACAACACTAAACCCAGTATTGCCTGTTCCCTTGTGGGCTCCACCACGAGCTGCTCCAAAAAGCCATCTTGTAGACGTTCCACAAACTCCTTTTCTCGCAACCTGCATATTGAAATCCCAAAGGATCACTGTGACTTTGCCTTTCTTACACATCTTTTCTATCTCCTGGTGTATCTTGCGTCCCATCTCCTGACTACTGTTTGAAGGCCTGTACACAACTTCAACTTTGTTTCTTTTTACCTTTGCGGTTCCTCAATTCTACCCACACAGATTCTACACCATCTGACCCTACTTCGTTTCTTCCGACTGATTTAATTTCATCTCTCACTAATATACCCCCTTGGCCCACCTGCCTATATTTTCGATAGAATGTATATCCTTGGATATTCAGTTCCCAATCCTGATCCCCTTGCAGCTACGTCTCCGTGATGCCTACCACGTCATACCTGCCAGCTTCAATCTGCACCACAAGCTCACTTACCTTATTCCTGATACTGCGTGCATTCAGATATAACACCTTCAGTCCTGTATTAACCCTCCCTCTTCTCATTTTCATTCATTTTTCCAGTGTTTGATTGCTAGCCTTTTCCAAACACTGTTTGTGTCTGTGCTGGAGACTTTAATAACCTCTCCTGAGTTCTCCTTCCCTGTTAACTCTTTCATATTTTTCCACGTAATTGAATCCACCACAACAGATGTTAACCTGCTGCTTTGTTTCTCACTGGGGCAAGTTTCACCATTCCCTACCCCCCCATTTTCTATTTTAAAGTCCTGTTGACCAGCCTATTTACCCTTTTCGCTTGAACATTGGTCCCAGCTCGATTCAGGTGGAGACCATTCCAACGGTACAGATCCCTCCTGTTCCAATACTGATGCCAGTGCCCCATGAAAATGAACCCTTCTTTCCTGCATCACTCTTTTAGCCTTATTCTCATGCTCTTCTGCCAATTAGCACATGGGAGGAGTCTTTGATGTTGGCAGCCTTTCTGCAGCAATGAGACATGTAAACGGAGTCCATGGATGGGAGGGTGGCTTCCATGATGGTTTGGGCTGTGCACACAACCTTCTGTAGTGAACTGAAGCTTCAGTGTTATACCCTCAAAGGTGCAATTAAAAAACTTAAAGTCCAACTCAAAAATATTCTCCAGGAAGGGAGCATCAAAAAGGACATTTAGTTTCAAGGAGATCAGGAAATAACAGTCGAAAAATGCATTGATTCGGGAAAGACCATAAAGCTGTGTTAGAAATAGCTCAAAATGATCCGTGTGTTATATACAGTGGTGAGCTCGTTGAACAAGCCTGAGGAAGGATGAGACAGATACACAAGAGCTAAGTTCCTTTATGGATTACGAAATAATATTTAACCTCTTTGCCAAAGTACAAAAATAGCATTGCCGCTGTCAATTCGGAGAACCAGCTCAACCCTATCCACTCCAAATCCCAAATGTGGCCCAACTAAATGGACCATTATTGGTTTGATTTGAACATACTTTGGCAGGAAGAATAGAGGAGCTGAATAAATAGAGAAAGACTGCAGAAAGCTGCAGGACAGAGGGATTTAGGAGTCTTGGTGCATACATCATGAAAAGCCAGCATCCAATTTGAGTAGGTATTAAGGAAGACAAATGGAATGTTGGCCTTTATTTCAAAGGGAACGGAGTACAGGTAGTTCTCCTACAATATGACAGTTGCGTTCTTGCATGGCCTTGTGCTATAGAAAACCGCCTCAGAAAATTGCATTAAAGGGAAATCGCTATAGAAAATCATGACACGTGTACAGCAGAAGGTTCACATTATCCAAACAGTGTCCACTATTCATCAATCTTGTTACAGCCAATTTGCATTAACAAAACATGCATTATAGCAGAACTACCTGTAAAAAATTAGGAAGATCTTGTTGAAACGATACAAGGCATGAGTCAGACCACATCTAGAATACTGTGAACAGTTCTGGTGCGCTTATCTCAGGAAAGATTAACTGGCATTGGAGACAGTCCAGAGAAGGTTCACAAGATTAATCTTGCGTTTGGAGGGACTATCTCAAGAGGAGAGGGTCGGTAGGTTGGGCTTGAACTCTTTCGAATGCAGAAGAATGAAAGGAGTCCTCATGAAACATAGAAGATTCCTATGGAATTGACAGAGTCGATGCAGAAAGGTTGTTACCCCTTGTGGGAGAGTCAAGGACCAGAGAGAATAATCTCAGATAAAGAGGTCACACACTTAAGATGACGATGAGGCAGATTTCTTCTAGAAGATAGACTATCTATAGAATTCTTCAGCACAGAAGACTGTAGAGATTAGTTTGTTAAATACGTTCCAGGCTGAGGTAGATAGATTTTGAATCAGGAAATCAAGAGTCATGGGGAAAAGGCAGAAAAGTGGAACTGAGGGTTATCAGATCAGCCATGGTCTCATTGAGCTGCAGAACAGATTCAATGTGCTGCATGGTCTATTTCTGCCCCTGCACCTCACAGTTTTATTTACCAGCAGTGACAGACAAGAGTACACTGTTGCCAGTAAACCAGGTAGGAAACGTTGGATTGATTCCAGACGACAGCTACATACCATATCACAACAGCTACCTCGATGGAGTAAACTTGAGAGAGCATGTATTAGGAAGGGTGCAACGTGCAGAAAGAAGTGGTCAGGTAAGATAAGGGATCATCCTGAGGCATCCTGTGAGTTTCATAAAATGCATGTAAATTACACACTGTTAGAGCTAACTGAAAGCTGACATTAACATCGTGTGTCGGAGAGGGATAGACACTGTATTACCATCATTAAGAAAGAATGTAATTATCAATATGAAAACCCAAGCACTGTTCATGGAACAAACCGCGCCCCCCCCCCCATCATATTTACAATCACACTATTGCAGAAATTAGTGTAAAGGATACAATGAAAGTACAATTACAGGAATTTGCAGAAAGATTTTATTATAATGTCCCACAACTTCACGAACAGGTGAAGAATTAAAAGGGAGCATTGCAAAATCCCGGAAGGTGCATTCCCACGTTTAGCAACATAACAAGTACATTCATAAAAAAGATTGACAATACAAAGATTACCACATGGTGCAAGAATATGTGGAATTGATTTTTGCATGTGCTTGTTTATTCATGGATTAGAATTTTATCAAATGTC